>NW_006912926.1:1633601-1871236 GCF_000585535.1 Cladophialophora psammophila CBS 110553 | reverse complement strand
ACTTTAGGGTTTAGCGTACACGTGCAATAACGTATAGAGGTCTGTCCAGTAGATTGGGAATCGAGAACGCGTTTCTAGTTGATACTGATAATAATATTACTAACACCACCTAGAGAGGCAGCGGCTAGAGCTACGAATATCTAGTACAGCGGTAGCATCGAGGAATAGAATAGGACTGATAAAATACTCTTAGAATTTAGGTAGACGGCACTAAAAGCCATGGAATTCATAATACTCTGCTTAATCTGTAAAAAATGAATGGTACACTGCCAGCACTGTAAACTGTTCCGCACCTCCTCTCTGCTAGCCCATTTAGGTTTGATATGTAACTAGATAACTTTTTCATCTTACCACCGCTCTATCAGCCTAGCACAGCCCATCACAGCACAGCCACCTTACCTTATTACAATATAATCGAAGCTTTTCGTCTTTCTTTAGGACGAATAAAATAAGATATTCTATTTCTAACTTTAATAATCTAATATAGTCTTTCGTTAAATATTCTTTAAGATATTTCTATAAGGTCTTTTACTCGGTTTCCGATAATAAGTATAGTAGTCTAAATATAGAGTGTTTTCCTTCTTAAAGATATATTTTATAGTCTTATAATTTATATTTTAGTAGAGTCTCGATTTCTACTTTCTTTTTGAATATAGATCTTAGTCTTTCGTATTCTAATGAGTATTTTATTATCGTATTAGTAAATACTTATACTAGTCGTATCTAAACGATCTTTTTTATATATTTCTAAGCTAATTTTATCTTAGATTCCTAGATTTTCGTAGTGTAGTTATAATTATTAAATCGTATTTAAGTCTCTACCTAGTTAATAATTAGGTTATAATATTTTAACTAAGATATATCTAGTACTATATTATATTTTATATTCATAATGTCGAGGTCTAATTCTTCTTAATATTTATCGATCGTAAGTCGTATTAATCGTAGCTTATACGTGAGCTTAGATATAATGGTACCGTCGAATTCTATAATTACGTCGAATCTTAGTCTTTTAGTTTTCTATTACGATAGCTTTTCTACTATTTTAGTATATACTAGGTTTCTAGTGTATCTTAAGTCGATTAGAATACTAACTTCTTAGTTCTCTAATATTTCTCCGAGAAATATAGATCTAGCGTTAGATCTTATAGCTATATTTAACTTAAGTTATTAATTTCTTCTTTCTTCTTTAGTTCTAACTAGCTATACGCCATTCTTATTAATTTTTTAGCGTTGGCGTCTTCTAAGGGCGTATTTCTAGTGGTTTAGACGTCTCTAATTCTTTTACTATTTTAGTTTTTTAGCTAGTGAAGGTAATCTATTTTTCTATTCTTTAAATTAGATACTTTATATTTATACACCGCGCATCGCGCTATCGATTCTTTATAAACTCGCTATACTTTCACGGCGGTTATATTTAGCTTTTTCGATTAAAGGTAGTCGAGATACTATGTGTGTAGATAGAGAATTAGTCGTAGAGAATAAGTATAAACTATTCTATAGGGAAATAGCTTCTAGATACTAACATTTAGTAGAGTTTTTATAAGTCGAGGTACTTTAACTCTTCGTTCTCTATAGGTTCTAAGGACCGCTTAAACTCTTATCTTCGCTCTAGCTAGGATTCGATTCGTCGTTAGTCGTACTTATATTTCTTTCTCCGATATTTAGGCGATTACTGCGATCTCTCTTATATCGTCTTCCGTAAGAGCTCATAAGAGAGTTTCTTTCGCTAAAGTTATTTATACTTCTCTTATTAGTTCTTACGTTTATTAAGCTCTTACTTTAACTCTCTCTACTACTTCTTAGAAAATCTACTCGAGTTTCTCCTATGTAAGGGATTTCGGTTCTTCACTAAACTAAGCTTTTAGTTCTTCGTCTAGATCTAAATCGAAGTCGTATTACGAATTCGTTATATTATATTCTCTTAGTACTTCTAAGTCTACCTCGGTAATATAAATATTTAAAGTACTCGGGTCGCCTCTTTAGTGAGTATAGATAAAGTCTAGATAACTTCTCTTCTATAAGTACTTATCGTTTTAGTAAATTCTTATACTAAAAGTTATTTCGATCTCTAAAGAGGAGTTTTTTAGTTCGTATATTATATGGCTATACTCTAGCACTAAAGAAGTATAATAAGAATCTAAGTATAATCTTCTTACTTAGTATTTCGTCCGAATATATATACGCGTAGATATAATTATTATTAATATCGCTTTTCTACTATCGATACTTTCTTCGATCGTCACTATTTTACCTTCTACTATATTAGCTTCGGGGTGATCGTCGCCGTTTCCTTAATCTTAGGTTTCTTTTCGGCGGCCGTAATCTATTTTCTTTTACTCTTATAGTCTTTTATATAATGATCTAGCTTATCGTAGCTATAGTAGACGAATTCTTTTTTTCTCTTAAGGTTCGGTCTCTCTCTACCTTTACTTCTAATATTACCGCGTCTTTTCTATACTTAGTCTAAATCTATAGACTATAGTCCGTAATAAGATTTACGTTTTTTTTAGATATTGACTCGCTGCGCTCTTATCGCATAGATTTTTCTAGTGATATAGAGATGCTCGTGCTAGCGATATTCTCTAATATCGTTATCTTCTTTAATAGCCGTAGCTATTTATTTTTCTAGTAACTTTTCTTCTAAATATCGAAGTTTCCACTTAATTTTTAGCTTTAATTCTTCTCGAAAGATAGAAATAGTAATATTATCTTATTAGTCGAGCTTCGTATTTAGCGTTCTAAACTTAGTTATATATTTCTAAATAGACTTTATTTATTAAAGACTTACTATTTTCTTTTAAGCTTTCTTCTCTTTATTCTTCGCCCTAAATACTAATTTTACTATTTTCTTAAACTCTATAAACGTAGCGAAGAGACTAATAGTTTCGTCTTCTCTATTATTCGCCTCGTTCTTAATATAATCTTTAACGAAGAATCTAAGCTAAGCCTCGGTATTACCTTTAAAGTAACTTTCTATAAAGAGTATTTTCTATAAGTCGTTCTAAAAGTTAGTGAGATTCATTAGGATGTATAAGTCTATATAATGAATAAAGAATATAAGTTTAGATTCTACGCTATTAAAGAGCTTAGGTGGGTTACTAATCTTTTCCTTAGTTACTAGTGCGGGTACGGTAGTAGTTATTACCGTTCTTAAGATACTTAGTATTAATCTCGGGGTACTAGTAGTAGTAGATATAGTATCGTTAAGAGATAGTCGTGCTATACGTCGTACTAGTTCGTTAATAGGCGAGATGAGTCGGTTCGGTGTTCCTTAACTGCTTATAGGGGTCGTTCTTTATAATAAGAGTAATAGCTAAAGTATTAGAGATTCTACTAAGGCCTAACTAGGTTAGGGTTTCTAGTAATAATCTAAATAGTATGAACTAGTTAGGAAGAATATAAGGTACGAATAGTCGCTTATCACTAAGAACTGTATAGTCTAATAAATAATATAAGTTGGCTACGAAGAGAGTGTAAACTATCTAGGGGTAATGAGGGTGTATATATAATGCCTATGCTCTGTGCGCTCTGTGCGCTCTGTACGCTCTGCTGGCAGAGCTCACAGGGCCAACAGAGCCAGCAGGGTATATTACGTGACTCAGTCTTGTTCTCTCGCGGACCCTTCTACGTGGCCAATGAATGTGGTGAGCCGCCTCCGTGCAGCCCACGACCGGTCCCTTCTAAGGCTGTGTCTAACAGCGATATTCCACAACTATAAAGAGAACTATTGAAACTATGGAAACTATCTCGTATATAGACCTAGGAGATTCGTAGTGCTCTGTAGTGATCTATTCCCCTTGGCCAGATCACTTCAGATCTTATGCCGTGCTCTATGGTGCTTTATCTTCCTTAGTAGGAGCACTATAGATCACCTTACCTAGTCCACTTGTCCTCGCTAGACCTTCCCTACGAGCTCCCTTTAGCCCCTTAAAAGGTCTATTTCGTAACACTCATATACCCAATGAGTGTGGTGAGTCGTACATATACGACTCGTAGCTGGCTGCTCTTAAGGCTATATCTAACACTATTATAACTTACGGCCCTAGACTAAAGTAACTTTAGAAAGTTCCCTTATTCTTCTAATTATTTCGCTCTCTTACCCCTTCTCTTCGTTTGGCCTTCTCTGGCATTTTCTCCACATTACCCCACACCTTCTAGGTTAATATCGCACTAAATATCTAGGCGCAGCCTTGGCCACAATTTGAGGCTCGGCATACTCTAGCAGAGCGCAAAGCGATTGATAAAAGCCAATAGGCAGTAGGAGAAACCCCAGAAAGTCTTGTTAGCTAAGTATTGGGGAACCGACTCTGCCTCGCCGCCAAGGCACGGCAGATGATTATTTATTATTCATGCCGTCGAGATAGCTAAATTCCCGAAAGGGTAGGCAGCGCTCCCCACATACAGTAGTAATAAAGAAGACGCGGCGCCGGTTGGTTTAAGTTCGAAATGAGAGTAGAAATTCCATTTACGATCTTTGCCTGACCTGAGGCACGCTACCGATACCATGGATCCCATCGACGTCGAAGGAAATGTCAACGTCCTTAGTAAAGACGAAGTTCTCGCCATGCATGCTGAGCAGATCATCGAAGACGAGAGGAAGCACGAGGAGCCAACCTTGCCCAAGTCACAGGTCCGTCGATTCATGTGGCAGGTCGACCTTCACGTCTTGCCTATGCTTGGACTTATCTACGCTGTTTCAATCATTGATCGAATCAATATCGGCAGTGCTAAAGTCCTCGGAATGCAACAAGATTTGAACCTGGGGACGCAAAGATATTCGATCATCCTCATGCTGTTCTTTCCAGGATATGCTCTGTCTGATGTTCCCTCTAACTGGATTCTCACAAAAGTCGAACCACGCTGGTGGCTTCCCTTTTTGACTTTTTCTTGGGGAGCAGTGCTTTGTGGAATGGGATTCCTCCATAGCTGGGGTGCGATGGCATTTCTGCGTTTCCTCCTGGGCACGTTTGAGGGAGGCGTGCTTCCGGGTATCACCTTCACAATTGCCTGCTGGTACACTAGGCGAGAGTTGCACAAGAGGATAGCATTTGCTTACGCTGTTGGCGTCGTCGCCTCCGCATTAGCTGGCATTCTATCCTATGGACTTGGTTCCATGAGTGGAGCTCGCAATATGAATGGCTGGCGGTGGATCTTTTCTATCGAAGGTGGTGCGTCAATGGCAATCGGCCTGATCGCACCTTTTTTCGTTCCAAAGTTCCCGGATCACACGAAATGGATCAAGCCCGATGAACGAGTGTATTTGTACAACAAGCTCGACAGGGATCGTGGAGAGTACAAAACAGCCAAAGTTGTGTGGTCAGCTTTTGTCGAAACGGCAAAAGACTGGACATTGTGGGCACAAGGCACAATCTATTGTTTCAATGTCGGGACAGCGAATGCTACCGCCTTCTTCACGCCAACAATCATCAAGGTACATGAATTTCTCTTTTGAAGTGTCTTGTTGCTAACTCCCCCTAGGGATTAGGGTACTCTGGTTTAGAAGCCAGTCTTCGATCCGGCTATCCCTTCTTTGCAGCTCTTGGGCTTTTGGGAATTACTTCTTACCTATCGGATAAGTATCAAAAGAGAGCATCCATCTGCATTTTCAATTCCATCGTTATGATCGTTGGCTTTTCAAGTATGTCTTCTCGTCCATGTGTCTCTCTTTTGCTAATTTCTCCTAATGTAGTTATGCGGGAAGGCTTTTCCAATGACGTTCGATACTTGGGTATCTTTCTCGCAACAATGGGCGTTCATTCAAATACTCCTGCACTCCTTGCTTTCAACCAGTCCAACACGATCGGATCAGCTGCAAGAGCAGTATCTTCTGGGATCTTGATCGCTTGTGGTGCAATCGGAGGTATCATTGGGAGTCTTATCTTCAGAGGTCAAGATGCTCCTTCATACGGTCCTGGAATCTACACAACCATCGGTCTAACGGCGTACATGGTCATCGCATTGACGTTTATGGTGTACATCTATTGGAAACGTAACATTGCCGCCGATCGGGGCGGCGTTGAGATCGGAGGTATTCCAGGCTTCAGATATGCACTTTGATTGGGCTTACCATCAGACGACAGAAAATCAGGTGCTCTTTCCGCTTACAGAACTGCAATTAAATCGCCGAAGAGTTTATGTGGGGCTCCGAAGATGACTATAGTTGTGTGTTCCTGGAGCCCATGGTGCAATAAGTGCTAGAAGGACAGGATCTTCTTTGACATCGCAACTATCAATTTGAATCTTTTCTCGCCATGATAGATTTTTGTGACTCTGTGGTTCATATAATCCTCTACATTACTCGCTGCATTGTTGTGAGTCTGAATTGACGGTCCTCTAAGACGCCATGGCTGTCGAGCTCAGAGATTGGACTAAAATCTATAATAACTCTTCTATGCTTCGGGTAGAGTTAAAACTTGCCTAAAGCTTCACAAAAGACACAGAAACATAACTAGGATGATTTTTTCCAATGTGCACTGCATGTCGTTCCATGCTACCGGTATTGAAAGCGCCTCACAATGGTTCAAACTCAGTCAATGTCATTTGATGTTCAGCAACTTTGAAAATTAAACTCCCTGCACTTTCAACCGCAATGCCGCAAGGCAAGACGCCCATGTTCAATTTCACTAACTCGCCTGCAGATATCTCTCTGTGGATCGGCTAATGAGGCTAATGCGGGCTGCTTAGCTTTCGAGTCTGATGGGCGGAAAACGCTGCCTTAAACGGTTGCACCGTTGTGAAGAGAGGCCTCGATGTTCTTTCAAAAACTGTAATGGCCGTGGATGTACAGTAAGCAGGACTCTTCAGAGCCTAGCAGGCATGGTTTCGAATACGGACTTACGACTATCAAAATGAGCAGAGGGCGAGTGGTGAATACAACGGTTTTTGCACCACCTTGATCCCGCTTACAAAAAAAACTATTCGCGCCATTTTAGATTATTCGCAGTTCAAGATCATTTAGGAACACCGAGCTTAAATCAGCGCCCTGTTTTCTATCGGGCTATAGATTACCTCGACGTGACTCTTCACAGCGCTGAGATAGAGAAGCAATAGATCATTCCTACGAGCAGGGTTTGTTTTCCTTTGTTTGGCACGTCCTCGCCATCGGCACCATCAGCTGGATCAATGGAATTACTAAGCACTCCGTGGGGAAGCGAGGAGAAAAGGCTAGTGAGGCCTAGTGGCTTAGTGCTAATGCAGTTGTATGGATTCATTAATGTCCCACCGGTGCCATGGGTCTCCTTGTCCCAGAGCTTAACATTAACCCCACAGATCAGGGGTTTGATGTCGTTGGACATGTGGGGCGCCTTGCTATCTGAAAACTGCCCAGAAGCTGTAAACATTATGCCGCGCCTCAAGCTGGTGGGCCCATTGCTGCCCACAAATTGTTAATGGCATGCATCTTATTTATATATCTGCGCGGTATCAGGCCGCACAGTTGACAAAGCAAACTCCTTTTTCAGGCGGGACGACCACTGCTTCAATTCCTGGAAGTTTGGCGAGATGCACACAAAAACTTACTAACATCCATAGCCTGTTACTAACATTTATCCTTCAAGACGGATATATCTCCACGTAGCTACAGGCATGAAGCTTTTCCATCTCACTATCGCCTCTGTCTTGCCTTTTCTTGTTGTCATATGGCTGGTTCATTCTCTAATACATCGCAAGAAAAGGAACCTTCCGCCTGGTCCGCCACGGCTGCCAATAATCGGCAACCTACATCAAGCACCGCCTCTCGACCCATGGCGAGTATATCAGGGATGGACCAAGCAGTATGGGCCCATCTTCAGCCTCCAATATGGTTTAAGCACGGTGATCATGCTGGGGACTCATAAAGCAGCTCACGATCTCCTCGATAAGCGAAGCAACATCTACAGCTCCCGTCCTCGTGTTGTCATGGGTGACGAGTGCGTTAGTAAAGGCTACAGAACTTTGCTTATGCCCTATGGCCAGAGATGGCGCAGCCATCAAAGGCTTCAAGGCGCATTCCTCAATGTCCGCATCTCACAAAGTTACCGTCATCTCCAAGAGCTCGAGAGTCTCCAACTCATTTATGAACTGCTGGATCCAGAAGCAGACTTCTCCGATCGCTATCACCGCTACTCCTCGAGCTTGATATTTTCATTGGCATATGGGCGCCGTATGACTATAGGCGACGAACCAGAAGTAAAAGGAATTGACCAAGTAATGGAGAATTTCCTGTACGCGGCAAGGGTCGGGACATGGCTAGTGGACGCGGTTCCTGCGCTCAACTACCTCCCTTCCTTTCTTGCCCCATGGAAACGTCTCGCTGACAGACTGCACGAATTCGAATCCAAGTTATATGTGGACAATTTAATCCAAGGGAAAGCATCAAATTGCTGGAACTGGTCTAAGCAGGCACAAGAGATGAAGGAAGCTCAAGCTATGTCACAGAAAGAACTCGCTTATGATGTTGGTATTCTATACGAAGCGGGTAGCGATACAACAACGATGGCTCTAGAGGTCTTCACGCTTGCGATGCTCCTATACCCAGAAGTCATGAGAAAGGGACAGGCCGAGCTTGATTCCGTACTCGGATCTACTCACTTCCCGACTTTCGAAGACAAAGACAGTCTCCCCTATGTCGACGCAATCATCAAAGAGACCCTTCGATGGCGACCGGTATCTGCCGGCGGTATACCCCACGCTGTGATTCAGGATGACAAATTTATGGGTTACGACATACCCGCAGGAGCTACGGTGATCGGGAATCACTGGGCCATTCACCTAGATGAGAATGTCTACAAGGACGCTTACGCCTTTAACCCTGATAGATGGATCAAAGATCCCACCCTGCCCCTGGCGGCCTTTGGGTTCGGAAGAAGAATTTGTACTGGCCAACATATTGCGAAGAACAGTCTATTCATTAACATCGCAAGGATCTTGTGGACGTTTGATATAGGTTACAAGGACAAAGTTGTCGAAGGAAAGCGACAGAGGCGCGAGGTGGATCCATTCGCCTTTACCCAAGGATTCAATTCCCGACCTGTTAAGTTTGAAGCACGCTTTATCCCGCGCGAAGGTAGAGGAAGCAAGGTCAGGACAATTTGGGAAAGCGCAGAGAAGGACCTGGGTTCCGTCATGGAGAAAGTACGAGTCGAAAACCCGAAGTCGTGAGTCGTGATCACCGTGAAGTCTTGATGGGAACGGAGGAGATGATCAAGGGTGTTGCTGCAGACACAGACAGAGCGTGTGCCAGAAGCATGGATATTGCTCGTACGTTCAACTTATTCAACCTATACTTCCTTTATCACTTTTCCAGTACTTCCAATTTTTGTGGCTGGAGTTTTCTCCAATCCTTGGCTGAGGGCTTCAACAATACTTATGGAAGTGGCCTTTTCTGGAGGTTCTCCTCGAGTTGCCTGATATTACTCGCTTCAATAATCACGGCATCGCCTTTTTTGCCGCTGAGCATCGAGTGATGCACAATCCGTTGAAGTGCACATTCAGACTCCACTAGATCGGAGTCCTTCATTGCTGCTCGAAGTATGTCCAATGCGTCAAACATCCCATCATTCTAATACCTATTGCTGTAGCCCTTACCTTTGAAAGTGCTTGGGCTGGAGCTAAACCTTTTTCAATCTCTGCGTTTTCATTATTGCCATGGCATCGATTCGTCAAATATCCACTGGCTAAAGGATTATACTCTTTAAAACTGGATTTCGTAACATCGCAGACAAGAAAATAATTCCTGCCACACGCTACGATGGATTGCTTTAAACCCTCCTTGACACACCGTAGACTGTATGCAGCCAAACATATGTAGTCGCTGATGGCAAATTTGTTGAAAGGACCCCCTAGTTCAGTTTGCCAACTTCTTACAAGGTCGTTTCATAGGGCGTGGTCCGATCAGGGCAATGGAGGTACCAAAGATCAATCGTTTCAGCCTTGAGCGTTTTGAGTGACTTCAACAGATTCTGAGTCAAGCTTACTGTTCCATGAGTCAATCTTTTCACTTCTCGAGACGCTAGATGCTGCAACAGCGGCTTTTAGATAGAACCTAGCGCCCATGACGAGGCCTCGATCTGTTCAGTCAAGCGAACCTAGGCAATCCTCCGGTAGACCAATACCGTAGAATTCAACTGTGTCAAACTTCGTTGTGGCCATGAGATTTGAAGAGATCAACCATATAATTGGCGACATATAAGTCATGGGCACGAGCTTTGTCAACTCCTTCACGTCCGAGGGTCATGCTACCTGAGCACAATTATCAATATCTTGTAATTGGTTTATAGCAGACTAGACAAACTGAACACTATCTTGAGGGATTGTTCCCGAGTCTTGATAGCATTGAAGAAATTCAGGAGAGAGCGACCACATCCGCAGCAATTAAAAAAAACGTCAACCCCTGGGTTCAGTCCCAGGAATATGCAACTACGGGATGGCACCTGGATATAAGTCTGAGTTCGATGATATGACAAGATATACGTGTAAGCAGCCGACGATTTTATTCTAAACTCCCTGTTCTGCAATGGCCCAATGCTTTGCTTTCTCTCGTATTTCATTTGCAGTTACTTCTTCTTGGTTCAACTGCATCAGGCTTTGACGGAGTAACCGGTTGATCTTGCCGAGATATTTGCTTCTCAAATCCTTCTCCTCATGCGTCTCAGGATTTGGGAGCAGCTGCAGACAAAGCCATGGCCTGATGCGAATGGCTACATAACCCTGTCCGGTTCCGAGATGACTCGCCACCAAGTCCCCACCGGAGAAGTTGTCGATATGGTTGGGAAAATCGAAATAATTTCGCCGATCCCATTCCATGAGATACAAGTCGCAGGATTGTTCAATTAAGCCTTGCCCTTCCCAGCAGCATGGCGAACCCAAATCTCCTGCAATTCATCGAGCTTATGGCGACCGTGGGTCACCTTGCGGGATGTTGTCTTCCTGAGTTGATGGTTGATCGTCGGCCACAATTGGTAGCAGCGGTAACGATGGTCGTGTTTGCGTCGAAATGCGACTTGGTGTTCTGGTTACTACCGGTGGAGTGTGCCCATCTCTAGAACTAGTAGTGGCAGGTCCGGTGCGCCGTCGACAGAGCCGATCAAATTCTTCCACAACTTCGTCGGTACTAATGTCCATGCCGATCGCGCGGATAAAATATTTGTCCTGCACTCGCTGGGCGGATGCCACAGACTTTTTTGTCTTCGAATGAACTGCCGCATAGATTGACTTATAGATCCCTTGACCAGTGTAGCCGATGAGCCCCATGCATGCTTCAGCAAACCATAAGTCAGGCGATCATCAATATGAGGGAAGCGAACATACCTGCTGTTGGTTTTGTCGCGGTCTGCAATGCCCCTTTACCGATCCCTTTGCCAAACCCAATTATCCCTTCTTTGGCGATACCTTTAGCTGGCTGCACCACAAGATCTGTAAGTCCCTCAGCCATTTGGTGGACGAAGGTTGATCCAGCAACTGCGAGACCACTCTTCCAGTCGGTCACAGCGGCATGATCGGGCACTTCCTGACCGTAGAGTTTTGGCGTATTCCGCAAGCCTTCGGCAACTGCGACTGGGATGTCGACCAAGGATCCCTTTATCACAATTCCCGTAATGTGAGAAATACTCATAGCAGAGGCCCCCACCATCTTTGCAATTTCTTTGCTTGGGCCTTCCATGGGATGGTTTTCGTTACCAGACGCTGTTTGATGAGATGAGGCACGACTCAAGGCACGCTCTTTATCTTTCTGCTTGCGAAGCGCTCGCGGGTTTCTCCAAAACCCGCTCAGAGCGGCCAGGATGTCATACGACATCTCCATCGAGACAGCGAGAGAGCTAGTAAGAAAGTCCCATCTGCGGTTCTCGATGATGAATGGTTTTGATCTGTACAGCCGAAGGTCTTCCGCTTTAATCCTCCGCGCTTGAATCAAAATTTCAGCTGCAGCCCCAGAAATTTTGAGAAAAGTCTTCGATCTTCTGTACACCCAAGTGGCAGGTAATCCCTTGATCAAATCACAACCCATATCGTCGACTGGTAAATGCCGATGGAATGAATGAACTGCAGCCTTGACTCCCAGTTCTGTCGTCATCTTTTCAGCCACAGCCTTTGCAGCTTGTTGAGCCTCTTCGCGTAAGCAATACCGGATTGAGCTGCTAAGATTCTTGCTACTTAGTTTCTTATGAGGGATCGGAGGTGGTCCAGCTCGGGAAGCGGCAACCACGTTACCCCAGAACGGCTGGCTATAGTAGATCAGCAATGAGCGGAACTTAGATTGGAGAAAGAACATTACTCTCCGAAAAATGGCACAATAACAGTTGGTCGGCCGTTTATGAGCCCACAAGCCGTAGTTCCAGCTCCGCCATGGTGAACTACCAAAGAGACTTGTTGAAACAGCCACTCTGCATAATTCAGCAAACGCTATCGCAGAATATGTGATCGAGATATCACTTACCGTGAGGACATTCCTCGAGAAAAAAGACATTTTCACCAACATCCTCGCTTTCCAGGTTGCTCCAGCCTTTCGAGATAATGGCTCGAACACCACATTCATTTACTGCATCGAGCAATATCTGAAGGAGCTTCTCGGGATCTTCTATCACGATACTGCCAAAGCCAATGTAGACAGGGGTCGGTCCCGATTTCAGAAATGTGTCGAGATCAACTGGTGCCGTGTACAGTGCTGGATCTCGACGTATAAAACCGCAGACATCTGTTTCATCTGATTAGGAAAGATTATGCTGAGGCCAAACAGTACTGACCAATATGTTTGCCCCAGTCTTTGGGTTTGGGGACTAGTGCAGGAGACCAGCAGTAAGTGTGAGGAACCTGAAGAGTCTCCATCAGGAAAGGAGCTTCAGACATCGGTACAGCTTCCAGATCGATTGATTTCCTCCAATTTTGAACAATGTCGCCAATTCTCGAAGGGCAGTCAGCAGTGTAACTCGGAAAAGTTGAACCTGACATACCCATTCCAGGTCAACAACTGGACCATGCCGTATGAAATGTAATTTGCTAACTTTGGATCAGTACTGCCATTCCTGATATTCGCTAGAGGATGGGGGAACGCTCGAGTCGGGCTCCATGGCATGGTGAACATGATGTGAACGGGGACTCCAAGTGCTTGAGCACAATGAATGTGGGCAAAGGATGGAGGATTAGCGATTATGGCATTAGCAACGAATGGATCTCCGCTTTCCGAGGGTAAAATGCATGAAGCCCAGCATCCGTCAAGTATCTCCCGGATCATCTTTCTGTTTTTGCTCACTTCTCCTTCTCGTAGAGCTCTCATGCGAGGAAGCAATCCTGGATTCCTGACCATGTACTAGATGATCATTTAGCATGGGTTGCAGTCATCGGGAAGACAACAAGGTACCGCCATCAGTTCCGCTGGATCGCCTCCGATGGAATAAAACTCCAATCCTGCATTCTCAACAAACTGTCTGAAGACATTGTGAGTCGCCAGGCGAACTCTATGTCCATAACGCTGCAACTCTTGTCCAAGAGCAACAAACGGCTGAACATCCCCGCGGCTACCAACGATCTGAATCACAATGTTCAGAGGCAGTCTCCACGCCTCTAGATCCGAAATGGTTGAGTATGCTGGGGGAGGTTCGATAACATCTTCTTCATCCTCGGAGGCCTCAATAAGTTTCGCAAAAACCTGGGCGAGCTTTGAGTCGAGGTTAAGAGAGACACGACCGTCGTCGAGAACGCTCGTGGTATCATCTAGTAGGGCATCAGGGAGCGGTGACTCGGGTTCGTCAAAAACAGGAACATTGTCTGTTTGAACAACAATGTTTGAAGGCTGTGACAATTGAGGCAAAGCCGCAGATTGGTGTGACAACTCTTTTTTCTTGCCCATAGCGGGGAAATTCTGGTTTGGAGTCGAGCCAGGAGCAGCGCATTCTTGGAATTATTCTCTGACGATAGCTCTCAGCGTATTGAGGCGGACAGGAAGGGCTGTGCTAAGTGCTTCTGCCATGTTTCTCCTTGGATTTCAGGCGACAGTAATTCATTCCGCTTGTGGAGAAGCCTTTTGGCCAGCTAGTGCGTCTTTGGGCAGTACGGCCCAAGTACGGCGAAAGCGCGCATTCGGAAGAGGAAAAGCCACACCTTCAGCCCCCAAAACCTATCTGGGGACAACGCGGAAACGCACGGATATCGAATCAAGGGACCCCCAAAAGCAGTTGAGTGCGCAAGCGGAAAGAAATCATCTAAATCATCTAGAACATCAAATTGAGCCAGGGATGTCATTACTCAATATCCGAAAGTCAATAGCGTGATTTGTGTCTCAATTAGTGCTTCTGCCTGAACACAGCCCAATTTGTCAACCGTTGCAAAGAGATCGGAGCTCACCTTTTCAAAACCAGTTCGGCAAAACTCCGACAGGCATCAACCACCAGCTTTTTCGTCCCGGCTTCTTACTTCGCAGGACTCTTGTCAGGCGTCCGTCAGTTCCCCCATGGTTTTGGCTGACTGGTCGTGACCATAACAATAACTCGGTTTCCGTGACGGACGTTCAAGCGTCAATCGAACCTGGCAGAAGCTCTATCTCGGGTGCTGCATATCATGGTTAGGCGAACAAGTACACGGGCCGGTCGTGAGAGTGCATTGTTTGATCAAGTTTGGAGTGAATATCGAGCAATGGGTTTCCGTGTCACTGAGGGCTTAACTTCGTACTCCGTACAAAATGCATTTGTGTCGACATGTTTATTTCGCGGGCCAGCGAAATATGGTCGGTCATCCATGATTTTCGCTCATCCAATGAGATCCCATTTGTTTCCAGAAATATCAAGGAAGACAGCAACACGCCCAGCGAACTGCTTTCCCACCATGATTGTTTGCTCAAGGCCATCTGCTTGAGCCAGAAGGATACCAGTACTTCCAAACCGAGCGAGCGGTGGATGAACGACAACCCAGCGCTTTGGTTTGCCCGCGGTTGTCAGACTAGGTGAATCCTCAGCCAGAATGAATCCGAGCTTTTGTATGAAGAATGCGAGCACTTCGTCATAGGAATGCACTAGAATGGAGACAAGCGTAATTCCAGCCTCGGCTGGGGATGCAGGTGGTGCCGCCATGGAGAAGAGTTGTTGACAGTCCCAGTCTCCGTGATTATTTCGGTCGGGACAAGTGAATGGGAGCTCAGGGTTACCACGGATTCTGCAATGTAACTAGGAGTTTCCGCTGAAGTCCTTTGCGGAAGATAGAGGACTACGAAGTAGATGCTTGTCGTTGTGTAATTTTGCTGTATTGTGAAATCCTCAAACTGCAGCCAGTCTCGGCGGGTTGGAGGGGAGATTGTCGAACTGGAAACAGAAGTGAATTAGAAAGGTTAGAATGTCTGACTGTTCTTCAGTGGTCAGCAAAGTGTGTCACTATTCGGAGAGCTTGTCGTCTTCTCGTTGTCGTTCTGTTCGTCCATGCGTTGGCAAGGACAATATGCGCGATGAGACATTTATTCCCAGGTTGGGATCCTCGCCCGAGGACTTGGCCAGCAAGTCAGCGGAAAGATATCTGCCATGCCTCCAGAATACGGGCGATTATGGAAGCGCGCATCAGCGCGCAATTGTAGACTGGGCGGCAAAGATATCCATGGATGCAATCGGCACTCGATCGCTGGACAGTTTGGCGAAGCTCCACACAGCGAGACTGCTTACAAGCACCCAGTACTGTACAAGTACATCCTGCCGGCCGCTAGTCTTCAACAGGAAGTCCCCGGTCGGTGAATCGCATCTGTCACCGGGGCCTGCACGAAAATCATTTTGACACCAAAGTTTCCCTCCATGGCGCCCTCAAGGACAATAGACGAACGGCTCGACCTACATTCAAGCTCCTCCGCCAGTGACCTCAGCAGCGATAACGAATTTCGGAATCCCCCTCCAAAGCGCAGACGCACTTCGCAAGAGACTGACGAACCTCCACCCACTGCTACCCACCCCACGTCGGTATCCAGAGTGAAAAAGCCTGTCTGTCCGGAGGAAAATGGATCGATATCGGCGACGCGAACTTCAGTCTCTACAACTTCTTTTACCTTCCATTCACTTTCCGTGGCGCCATGGCTGATACAGTCCCTCGCCGCCATGGCCATATCAAATCCGACCGAGATCCAACGGACCTGCATACCTGAAATTTTGAAGGGAAGAGATTGCATTGGAGGCTCTAGGACGGGTACTGGAAAAACAGTGGCCTTTGCCGTTCCTATTTTGCAAAAGTGGGCAGAGGACCCGTTTGGCATCTACGCTGTCGTCCTCACACCAACCCGGGAGTTAGCTCTACAAATCTACGAACAATTTCAAGCGCTGGGAGCACCGCAGAATCTCAAAACAGTTCTAATAACAGGAGGATGTGATATGAGACCACAAGCGGTTGCTCTAGCTAAACGGCCACATATCGTCGTTGCAACACCCGGGAGACTGGCAGACCACATTCTTAGCTCGGGCAAAGAAACCACCATCGGATTGTCTCGCGCGAAAGTAATGGTCCTCGACGAAGCAGACCGCTTGCTAGCCTCCGGACCAGGGTCGATGCTTCCAGACCTCAGCACTTGTTTATCTGCTCTTCCTCCACCTTCATCTCGGTTAACTTTGCTTTTCACCGCAACCATAACGTCAGAAGTTCGAGCGTTGAAGGAACTTCCACGCTCGCAGAGCCGACCCCCTATCTTCATATCCGAGATCACAGACTTCTCTGATTCTGCTCTCTCTTCAAGCCTTGTTCCGGCGATGCTCACACAAACATACCTACAGATTCCGATGACTCACAAAGATGCCTTCCTTCACGTCCTCCTTTCTGTTCCTTCGTTCACGAAAGCGCCTGAGCCCAGCATCATGGTCTTCGTGAATCGCACCAACACCGCCGACGTCCTCCAACGTACCCTCCTCCAGCTCTCCCATCCCGTAACAGCACTGCACTCAGAGCTCCCTCAAAATCAACGAAACAAGAACCTCTCCGACTTTCGCTCTCAGAAGGCGCGGATTCTTATAAGCACAGATGTGGCATCAAGAGGCCTTGATATTCCCGAGGTCAACTTTGTGATCAACTTTGATGTCCCTCGAAATCCGATAGATTACGTTCACCGTGTGGGTCGAACAGCTAGAGCGGGCAGGAAAGGTACGAGTGTCACATTTATTGGGCAGCGGGATGTCACCCTCGTCCTGGCTATTGAGGAGTATGTAGGGAGCAAGATGGCAGAATGGAGCGAAGAGGGGGTCAATATCGAGACACGTGTGGTGAAAGACCGGACGTTAAAAGATGTAGCCGAAGCGAGGATGCAAGCTCTTCGAGACCTCGAGAGTGGGAAGGACGTCAAAGGGTGGCGAAGAAAGATCAAGAAGGACAGGAAACGATCATTTGCCGAATGAAGACTTGACGCCAGTAACGGCGTATTGTTGATGGACAGCAATGATGATTTTACGACATGTGAGCCTGCCCGATGTGGTATCCTCCATGGCAAATAAGCCTGTGGGTGTATGACTTATACCTCTGAATTCTTTTCCTCTTTTTATAATTTCACCCAATGTGTCGCCGGATGTCGTCCGGATTTTCGATGATCATACAATCATGCGCGTTCTCTGTCTCTAATGCATCCGCTCTCAAATACCGGCTCATCAGGTTGGTCATTCTGGGTCAACATCAAGACATGCAAACTCCACATACATCGAACATAGCCAGCTCGGCGGCGTTCTACCTCATCCAGTCAATATCAAGCTCCGCTTTGTATTCACCCTCGTCATCGATGCTGCTGAGAACAGTCTCTTCTCCTGTCCAGGTCGTCGGCGTGCCGTGACGCATACTTGACAGGCTTCCCGCCCTCTCGCTTCCATTCACACTGCCCTCTCTCAGTCTCCTCACAGATTCGTTGGACTGATGTTCTTTCCACCATTTTGCACTCTCTTCAACGACCTTCTCTTCCCAACCCTTGACAGGTCCGATGACCTCGGTGTCCTTCTGACCAGCCTTAAGCACATCCCGACATGGAAGTGACATTGTCATGTTCTCCTTGTTGTTACCACCTGTTAAATCTTTCAACTTCTCTTCACTGGCAGCATAGAGCAGGCGTCCAATATTGCTCCAGTACAATGTCCCCGCACACATAGCGCACGGTTCCCAAGTTGACACCAGCGTGCATGCAGCGAGGTATTCCTGTGTGAAGTGCAGGGTAGCTAGCCGGGCAAGCTCGGTCTCCGCATGTTGGACAT
Source organism: Cladophialophora psammophila CBS 110553 (assembly GCF_000585535.1). NCBI lineage: Eukaryota > Fungi > Ascomycota > Eurotiomycetes > Chaetothyriales > Herpotrichiellaceae > Cladophialophora > Cladophialophora psammophila. The sequence continues at coordinate 1,853,075 of NW_006912926.1, read as the reverse complement.
GAGAAATGGAGAAGTGCGTAAGCAGGGAAGTGGTGTTGTCAGGTCCGAGGAGCAAGGCTGCAAAAGGCCGCTTCTCGTGCAAAGTCGCAGCAGTAATTTGTAAATCCAAGCATGCTTTCAACGCAGCGTCAATTTGTTCTTTGGTCAAGGGTGTGCGAGTCGGTTCACGAGTAGGAATGCTTGAGCCGGAGACAGGCAGAATTTTGGGGGCGGAGAGGTTTGCTGGTGAGTTCGTTGATGATGCCGGCGTGAAAGGAGCATTGGTAGATGTTGTAGTGGCATTTTTTGTCAGGGTGCTATGAATTGATGAGAAAGAAGGTGTGTTGGACGGCGCTGAGGTCGGAGGAGGTTTTCGATGGGTAGAACCTGGAGAAGGAGTTTTGCTGTTGGCATAGGCTGCGGTGGACTTGAGATATGACTGATAGCTCATCTTTGGTGGGTGAAAGGAGACACCCTTTCAAAAGTTCCCAGCAGCTTGAGGACAGTACTCCTTACAAAACTCGAAAGCACGAGAAGTCTGGTTAGATTACTGACTTGCGCAGTGTCCTGAGGGTTGTAGCGAAATCACCATCAATCAGCTCGCAAGATGCCGACAGCTCCTTCACTATACCAAGTAGATAAACCCCACGTGAATCGCGATGCACCAGCATTGACATCAGGTGGAAGAAGAAAGGCGGGAAGGGCTTTCAGAGTAATGATTCTAAAGCGCAGTAGGCATTATTGGCGGACTGGAGATTTTTCATTTCTGCAGGAGCACCCATCAACGATGGCTCCAAATGTCCACCAATTTGCGCCACCTCTTTCCAGGTGAGAAACACTGCGGAGAGACGCCCGCAAAACTCGCATACGAAAGAGCTGATGATTCGTTGGTCTGAACCGAAAGACTCGCCTAAACAGCCTGTTCCTGGCGCTAGTGTTTCTGCCCCTTGTGGGCTTCCCACAGCCTGCACGCCGCAGAGAGGTTGTATCGTACCCAAGTTTTCAAGAGTCCTAGCGTGCGATTCTGTATTGGTTCGCTGCCCATGCACTTCGTAATGGCGTTGACCACGCGATCGCATCATCTTCAATTAGAAGACTAGTATATCAATTTTGTTTTGTTCAATCCGGTATCTCTGGCGAATGCTGTCGTCATTGAGCAAGGCGACCATCGGTTGAAAAATTTGCCCAATCATGAAGATTGTGTTCTTCTTCTCGTCTTGATATGAACCATCCACCACGATTCGTTGTAGGCCCCCCGTCTTCATTGCACCTACTTCCAACAATTGGTACATCCTCTCTGGAGTCCCTATGGCGATCCCCACTTTGTTTTTTTGCAAAAACTCCACATTCATTTCGAGTTTCATGTGTTTGGCGATGAATTTACCGACTTTGGCATCTTGGGTCTTGAAAACTCGTAGTTGGCGCATGAGATCTGCAGTCCGTATGCCAGACACTGTGAGGACAAGGGTGTGTGGCGTCGCGACCTGGTCGCAGGTAGAAAGGTGGTCTTTCCCGTCTGCTGAGAATCGCACGAGAAAGTCTGGCAGATTCGCGGCAACTCGGTCTTTTTCATAGCTCGTCGTGTCAAGAAAAGCCTTTGCGGGTAGGTATCGGTCTTCTAGTTCCATGGGACTACTTTTCGAAAACCACTTTCGAATGAACTTCGCAAAGTGATCGGCGAGAAGGGCAGGGTCAACGACGGCTTCTAGGGTTGGAATTTCTTCTCGTTTAGTGTCGAGAGCGGTTCGCTTCGATGGAGAGCACGTCTCGATACCGTCGGACTCGTCGAGCTTTCGCTTCTTTCCGCACTCATTGGGAGTCAGCGGATTATTCGCTCGCTCGCTGGGAGCCACCTGATTCTTTCGTCGCTCACTGATCTTTGCTGGCCCTTTCTGCCCTCTTCGAGCCCTCATCTTCGTGCGCGACATCCTGGCGATTAGTTGTTTAGAAAGACAGATGCATGGATTTGCCTGCGATGAACATTCGCGAAGTGGACCCGAAGAAGTTAAAATCGCAGCAAGTAAAATAAATCTTCCTGAGCTGTGTCGATCACCCCGCATTCCGCACCTTGGCGGGACATGTTCGGAAAAGGATTATGGAGTTCTAGGTACGGGTTGATACGGGCTCCCAAGCATGACATCTTGCAGTCGTGGCAATTTACAAACAAAATCAAATGTTGGAGTTCACTTGGTCTGGGGTTATGCGTGCACTGGTTATGCTGGACTCCCCCTTCCTAGGTGAGAATCCGCCCGGCGTCATTTCTGCGATCGATGACACCATCAAGACTAGTCGAGTATATTTACAAGGATGTTCGGAAAGATTGCGCAAATAGAGACTCCTGATCTTCTTTTGAAGGGGAAAGGTCCAGCTTGTCTCTGCACTTCACCGACAATATGGGCGGCTTCAAGGATAGACTTGAGGGCCAGAAGATCGTAGTAGTTGGAGGAAGCACAGGGTAAGCCAAGATAACATGATCCGTTACGCTTCTGCTTTGTGCCATGCATAATTGATAATTGTAGGATCGGCTTCGGCGCTGCGGCGGCTCTCCTTGATTTTGGTGCCAGAGTAACCATCATTTCATCTTCTCCGGCAAACATTGAGGCCGCACTGCAAAGACTGGCGTCTCCAAATGCCAAGGGAGTCATCGCCGACGTCCGTGACGAGGCAACCTTCACAGAAACGCTTCAGTCACTAGCACCTATCGACCACATTGTTTTCTCCGCTGTTGATAACATAATTCGGGGCAAACTAGAGGAACAGGACCTCGATGACGCCAAACACCTCTTCGGAGTGAAATTCTGGGGGGCGGTGACTACAGGAAAAGGTATGGGTCTTGACGGCTGCGATTAAGCGATGGGTCACTTACTGGACATAGTCCTCCTGAAGCACAGCATTGTACGAGAGGGAGGTTCATTGACTCTCACATCCGGGACTGCTGGCATCAAGCCTGGAAAACACGCCGCAATTGGTGGAGCCTTGAACGGAGGGGTGCTCGCTCTCACCAAAGGTCTTGCAGCGGACCTTGCGGAGAAGAAGATCCGCGTCAACACAGTAGTCCCAGGCTTGGTTAAAACGCCTCTATGGGACAAACAAGGGAAAACGCCCGAAGAACAGGAGGAACTCTTCAACAAAGCTAGCCAGAATCTGCCGGTTGGGTTTGTCGCGACTCCTGAACATATCGCTGAGGCGTACCTCTACGCCATCCGAGCAGATTACTCCACTGGAAAGTTGATCGAGATTGGTAGGTGTAGCATGTTAAGTCTTGCGCCGGCGCTGATATACTTCAGATGGGGGTGTTCTCTTATAATGGAGGCTCGATCCATACAAGTGCCGAGCTTGGGCTTCACATTTTGGAAAACACGCAGAGGCATGGACCAAGTTACGCGGCCGCAATCCTGACGAGATTTCTGCAGTGCGGTGGAACTTCTGATTTGTAAGTGCATGGAGATTTACGAACCGACGCTGTCAAGCTCTAAGAGGGTGAATATTCTGAAGAAATGAAGTATGCACTGTGAATGCTATATCGTTATATCCCACCACCTGGTTGGCACAAGAAGTGGACCGGCTTCGAAAACCAACCTATCCTCGTACCTCATACCACTCGCTGGGTCGAAAATTCCGGAGCACAACGGGAATTCAACTTCATTTCATTCACTTCGAATTAACAACGCACCAACTATCAAGGTAGGAACGAACCTATACTCTACAGACGCTCTGAGCTTATGGTCAATGAATGCTACTTCTACTATCGTACAGTCATGGAATTGCCTGGTTTCAAGTCCTTGCTGAAATGATGCATGCTTGGATCTCCACCAATCATGGCTTACCGTCATCTATCCTCAAGCTACACAATGACTTCCCAAGGCTGACGCGAGAAATGCTGGCGTCACAAGATGTTTTGTTTAAGTTTCCCATGTGGCCGTCTTTCAAGGATTCGCCGTCATCATGGGAATGCTCCTACATTTCAACTCTAACCCTTGGGTTCCAGAGACAGATTCTCTGTTGCGGTCGAGGGGGTTGGCCTGGATCTTCACCATGGAAAGGCTGGCGATGCTGTATTTCGCAGCCCCAACTCTAAAACATACACTAAATGGGGCAGTAGATATAATGGGATGCTCGCCGAGTATGCCATTCTCCCTCCTACGCTGGTCCTCCAAAAATCTGGCAACATTTCTTTCACTGCGGCGTCCGGTTTGGCCGCAAATCGATGCACCGCTCTGCAGTTCTGCGACATTTCGGGCATGAAAAAGGGGGACAAAATCTTGGTCATTGCCACCTCCGGAGGCCCAGGGTTTCTGATCGTACAATTTGCGCGAGCAGTAGTGGGAAGTGAGAAAATCATCGTCGGTACCTATTCGGCGTCGAACACAGACCTCTTTAAAGGCTTGGGTGCTGATGAGGTCTGTTTTAGCGTTGTCCCATTACCTAGGAGGCAATGACAGTATACCCCGAGCTGGAAGCAACGGGAAAAAACAGCCCGAACATTGACAACAAAGTTTTACAGGTGATTGAATACAGATCACACCTCGAACTTCCCGAATACATCGCTCTGCATCGCTCCTTACGGCCATTCAACATCATAATCGGCATCGCAGGCTCCGAAGACTTGTGCAATGAGATTCAGGAATACTTGAACCCCGGCGGCATTTTCTTGCAGTGGGCAGGATGAGCATCACCCATGGTGGCGGCGGGGTTCTCGTTATTTTCATTCCTGACCAACGTCCAACTCAGAATGTACCAGCCGCTGGTCCTTGGGGAACGCCACGCGGAGCAATTTTCCATTCTGGCGACGTCGTGCAAAGCAGCATGCAAAAACTTCCCCATTTGATCGAAAGGGGATAACTCTCTGGTCTAGTCGACAGTGAGAGGGCTATGGAAGATGCCATAACAGTCCTTGTACTTGGGCCTTGGACGCGCAAGCTGCGATACTGATGGTCACAGGCTTATGGGCGTGCTGCCACGGGTCGAGCGAGAATGAAAGTCGTTGTGCGAGTGCAGGGTATCTGAAGCCACATATGCATCTGCAATACTCCGAAGCACTGTTGGCTTCCACCCATGCCGTGCTCAAGCTTTTCGCGGTCAAGAAGAGTCGTGGTCGTAATTTCAACGCGCCCAGAGCAACCCTGCTAATGTGGTTTATTTCGATACAAATTTCCCATACGAAGCTAGATGTCTCTCTCCTGTCTCAGCTGGGACTGTGCAGGCAACGGCTGCAGTGACTGAGTCAAATATGCTGCCGGTGGCCCTTGATGACCGGGGACACATTCAGATAAAGCTGCCTCGGCTTGAGCACTGACAGTTCGGGACATACAGTACTATTCGACTCTTTAAAGCACAACTGCTGGTCTTCTAAGTAACTGGTCTCTCACCTTTGTTCTTCATATTCAACCGAAGCAATATGGCAGTCTCAATTCTCCAAGAGCGAGGAGCAGCACCAGTATCACCTCCCGGGCTCACGTGTCCAACGGGGATGACTTCCTGCTACACTTTTAACGGAGCATATTGTTACAATGCAAGTGGTGCAGACATTTGCTGTGCTGACGGCAGTGGTAAGCTATCCGCTGTACTTTTGAAGTCTTACGACTGAAGATACTGGGGCAGGGGTCTGCTCTGGAGGGTTCGAATGTGGCAGCGGTATTGCTGCCAACCGATGCTGCCAACCAGTATGTCGCTAATGTCGACCTATCGTCCAGGGCTCACCGATCCAGGGTCAAACATCAGAGCAATGCGCACAGGGTCCTGTTATCAACGTAGCGACCACTGTGAATTCAATTCCAGATCCTACCGCCGCTTTGCGAACCTCTGATTCGAGACAGCGGAGCGTTTGCATCTCGAGGATTGGCGTTGTGTTCGCGTTCTTTGCCCTTCTCTTGTCTATATACGGCTACTCGTGACGATAGTGATTTGCTGTGCATTCTGTTGACAGGACTTCAACAAAGCGGGCAGGAGGAATCGTTCTCGCCAATGAATTATTCAGTGGTCAAGCAATAATATCGCGTACGACTAGAATGAACCAGCTTGTGGAAAGTCCCATTGAGATTTTTTGAGAAGTCAGCGTGGCATTTCGTTCGAGTTAAAACCCCAATACTGCGGCATGAATTCGCGGTTAACCTGGAGTCTGAGTGGCTGTCGTTGACGTCGGACGACCTCCTTGCGACGGCACTTAGGTTTGTTGAGGAAGAACTGGTTCATTGCTTCTTTCGCGTCACATCGGGACAATGTTACAGTAGCATAAAGATACGAGAGGCTACGAGGTGGAGGACTGCGGGTTCCGCTCGGGATCGGTGAATGCGGGCGAGTCTCTACGGGGCGGGGGCTACGCGAGGGGTGCAATTCACCATTGTTTTTACTCCGTGCTTCAATCAGCGTCGAAACATTGATCCGACAAATGAATTTCTCGACCGAGGTCCGCACCACCGCAGTATCCGTTGCCTCCAGCCCGGTCACAACCAGTGATCACCCTCTAAGTGACTTATCTGTTGGGTATACCATTCTATGACATCGGCCGACCGGATTATTGCGATGCCCACCCACATATATGCCAAAAGTTATTGCGAAATGATCGGTGGCCGATAGCTTCAGAGACCCAACGTGCATCGCCGCACAGTCACACCGACGCAATTAAACCGCCTAGATTGAATGCCGGTGTCGACCCCCTGTTTTCACGATGCCGATTCTAGAAGAGACCGTGACGGACAACGAGCACCATGACAGTTCTGCAATCGCAGAAGGCGATGCTTCTAGCCGCCATCCACGTGTTCCTCCAACCCCAGCTTCAGTTAAGATCAATGTCGAAGGCGCATTTATCGTCGACGACGAGATGAGGGTCCGTAATGGCACGGCGAGCGAGCATGAGCACGTCCACTGGGAACACAAGGACATCCGCCTTCCACATCATACTGACGTGGTGAGCCATGTTGCCGTTGATGTACGTCATCTGCGCGATGTTTCCTTCCATCATACCAGTCCTGACTCTAATTCTAGATTGGCGGCTCTTTGGCGAAACTGGTATACTTCTCTCGCGAGCCAGGCTCAACGCACGGCGGCGGCCGACTGAATTTCGTCAACTTCGAGACAGACCGGATTGATCTATGCATTGACTTCATTCAAGAATTAAAAAAGACGCAATCAAAGCTGAACGGGTCGACTCCACAGGAGCTGTGTGTCATGGCGACAGGAGGCGGCGCATACAAGTTCTACAACCGGATGAAGGAGTTGCTACACGTGGATGTCGTTCAAGAGGACGAGATGGAGTGCCTAATCATTGGTTAGAACTGGAAGAGAGGCTTTTTGGGCAAGATAACTGACTGGTTCCGAAACAGGTCTGGACTTCTTCATTACAGAAATTCCCCGTGAGGTGTTCACATACAGCGAAGAGGAGCCGATGCAATTTGCCGAGGCCCGTGCAGACATCTATCCCTACCTCTTGGTCAATATCGGATCCGGGGTGTCAATGGTCAAAGTCTCCGGACCTCGGGAGTTTCAGCGTGTGGGTGGTACGTCCTTGGGGGGAGGGACATTCTGGGGCATCCTGTCCCTTCTCACTGGAGCCCGCACCTTCGACGAGATGCTCCGCCTGGCGGAGTTGGGTGACAACAGTGGCGTAGATATGCTTGTGGGAGATATCTATGGTGGAGGATACAGTAAAATTGGGCTCAAAAGCACCACTATTGCGAGCACGTTTGGGAAAGTGTTTCGAATGAAGAGAATGGCTGAAAGGCACGCGGAAGACGGCGAAGGATTGTTCAACGGCGACGGTCATGGCGAAGACCATGACATGTTGCGAGGATTCAAGATTGAAGACATGGCCAGAAGCCTCCTGTACGCGATATCGAACAACATTGGCCAGATTGCTTACCTACAATCGGAGAAGCACAATCTTCAACACATTTATTTTGGAGGCTCTTTCATTCGAGGCCATACCCAGACGATGAATACCCTTTCTTACGCCATCAAGTTCTGGTCCAAAGGCGGGAAGCAGGCCTACTTCCTCCGGCACGAAGGATATCTTGGTGCAGTTGGAGCATTTCTCAAACGACAACCGAAGAACTGGGGCAGACGAAACAGTTTCGAGGATATCCGACTTGGCAAAGTGCTGTCGAGGGAATAGAACATAGGGTCTTCCCCAACAAAGCCCTTCACGCAAGATTTAATCAGGATTCACCGCTTCATCAGACTGATCTGTCTGACGTGGATGGCGCCAAAGGTGTATCTATATCTTTGATACCGACAGCATACGCCCGACAAAACCGCCCTTTGGAAAGGATGGGGTCAATATTCAGAGCCCGGTGAAACGCATCATTCGCAAGACCCCAATATAGACAGAGTACAGCCTGCCATGGAAATCAGAACGCTCGCGCCACAAGTAGAGGCTGCTCATGAGCTTGGTGCCGGAAGTCTGGCATGGTTATCTTAGACTGGATGTCAGATGTCTGAGGCGGAGGACCAAAAGTCTTTGTATAAGGATTGTGGAAATCATCCAGCGCACCTCCGCCTGGAAATCTAGAGAAAAACACACTATGGATGATGAGTTTTCGACAGACGCTTTTGCATGAGAGCGGAAGAGTTTTTCGTGGAGGAGCAGACAGCGGGTAGCTTTTGCTGGGCCGCTGAGAGTGGTGTGAAAAGGCGCAAAGGTAGTAGTGTTCTGCCGATCTACATACCTATATGCGGGAATATCCATGAACGTAGCCACGTCTGTCTACCTTTGTTGTTCAGCTGCATAGTCCAAAAGAAAGGTTCGAGAAGTCAACTGCTCAGACCATTACGGCATGTTGGTCGTATCATGCAGTTCGCCCACCACGTGAGAGCAACCAAGGGAAAAGCTCGGCGGGTGGAGGCTCCCCCAACGCCGCCTGCAGGTTGGTTGGCCTCGAGTCTGCCGAAGCTCTGACGATGCCTGACGTCAAATGGTTTTGCTCGCTCTCACATCTCCTATCCAGCCCTCACATGAGACTGGTCAACAATGGCCGCTATCCAGCCTCCTTCGGGTCACCTATATCTTACGCTCGTTCTTTTGCGCTGTCGCTCGCGAAATCGCGCATTCCTGTGAGACACATGCTCTCTATCTCTCCTTAGCATTTGTTGTTTCTAACCCTCGTTCGCGAAACCACAAATCCAAATCCCTTCTTCGGTGATCTGCCGCGAAGCGCTTAAGCCTGCGGATGGGTTCGGCATTGCGAGAAAACAACAAATAAGTAGTAGACGAAATCACAACTGCAGCCCTTTCTCTTTGAAATCGCCAAAGACTTGACCACAAGCCCTTTCTCAAGGCGCACATTGCTTCCCAATGGTCTGCGCCGCCACCACCGAAGACTGGACCTTTGAATTGACGCATTGATAGGCTCCTCTCGTCACAGCCGCATCTGCTTTCTCCCCAGCAACCCCTGCCCTGGTACATCGCCAGGCCACGACTACCATTATAACGCAGCCGGCGACGTCGTGTTCAGGACAATATTCCGGAGGTACACTTGCTGGCGCCATCATCGGGACATTCTTTGGAACCCTTCTATTGATCTTTCTCTTTAATTCACTGCAAGCGGGCGGTTTCGGGAACCGACGTGAAGAAGTCATAGTTGAGCGGAAGCGAAGACGCCGGAGTCGAAGCGGCAGCTCGTCAGGGGTGCGGCGACCGAGTAGAGTATACTCCGGGTAGAAGAGTATTCGAGGTCTCATTGGGTATCAAGATGAGAAGGAGGACGAACACGAGGTGTACGATCATTGATCATTGACTGACGATGGTGTGGGCAACATTGCTGCAGGACATGTTTGCAATGCAGCTGATCAGATCTCGGATTTACGAAGAGCAAAGAGATTTGAATACGGGGCTGTTGGATAAGGGGTATCGAGTGGGGATCTATCGGAATGCTTTGCATCTTATGTATAAAGGATCTTGGTTGTTTGAGGTGCAGCTGCATGTCTGGCTGATTTGTTCATTAGGAAGGTACCGAGGACTGCTTGGATTGGGATGAAGATTGTGACGATCTTTGTACGTGACGACCCAGGGAACGGATGTCAAGGTGCGCAGACGCTGTGGTCAGACTCTCTATGACATTGAGGAAGATTTCAAATTTCATCGTCTCCGTCGATTTCAAATTTGCGATTCTGCTGCTACATAGAAGCATCCCTCCTGGTGTCTGTTTGCCCCGTTTCCCGTACGGAGGGCCCCAATTACGAGGTATGTACTCCATAGAGTGATCTCCATCTTGTCTCCATTCACCTAAACTCGCCTTAACTTGCCTTAACTCGCCTGACCTACTGCTCTGGCACACCCATTCAGGCTTCTGCCGAGCAGCGTTCTCCCTCCTTGCTTTGTTTCCACACTTAGGATCTATTGATTTGATAGTCTCTACGCTTTGTTCTTTTGTGCAGTTGTATTTCTGGAGGTCTTCCATCAAGGCTATAAGACGTGCATTGCGAGATTAGCCAACGACTTTCTGCCGCAGGTCGAGCGGTGAGCCCCATCCGCAGGCACGCGAGCTCTGCACCATGGCCGTGAAAGCGGTAATACCATTCCTTGTGGGAATGATGCTGCTCACTGGGTGTGCCAACACCCTTCTGACGAAGTTTCAAGATCAACAATGTGTACGAGGCTGCAACAGCAAAAACCCAAAGGATCACAAGACGTTTGAACAACCAGTCATCCAAACGTAAGCTCCGCCATTCACCAGGCCGAGTTGTTGGTCACTAATTCCCACAGGGTACAAATGTTCATCGGAGAGATGGGATGTTGGCTCGTCATGTTGGGATTCTACCTGCATCGCTACCTTGCCCTGCGCTCCAAAGATGCACCCCTCCTGTACCGGCCCGTCAACACTGAGGAAGAGCACGAAGAGGATCAGGAGGAGGAGGAGGATACCGTCCGGCCAGCGCCTTCACGCGATGCTACGGATCCAGCATTGAAACCGCTCTTACCTAATGCAGACGACCGAGCTCATCTCAAGGGTTGGAAGGTTGTCCTGTTAGGACTTCCAGCTTGTTGCGATATTGCAGGCACAACCTTGATGAACGTCGGCTTGCTGTTCGTGGCTGCCTCCATATACCAGATGACCAGAGGAGCATTGGTTTTGTTCGTTGGCCTGTTCAGTGTCTTGTTCTTGAAGAGAAAGCTATACCTGTACCATTGGATTTCCCTTATTATTGTTGTGCTGGGCGTTGCTTTGGTCGGGCTGGCCGGGGCTATTTCATCTGGCGACAAGAACTCCCCTGCACCCAAGGAGGATGGCATTGAGCTGATTCGACATACAGTCCTTGCTGCGCGAGACATTATCCTGGAAACCGTCGACCCTAGCGTCCTGCGTACTGTCGTCGGTATTTTCCTCATTGCTTTCGCCCAAATCTTCACCGCCACACAGTTCTGTCTTGAAGAATGGATCCTGGAGCACTACGCCCTGGAACCCCTGAAAGTTGTTGCTTGGGAAGGTTTATTCGGATTCATCGTCACCGTCTTGGTTCAGGTCATTCTGCACCTGGCGGTCGGCATTACAAAGGCTGGGAGGCACGGATACTTTGATGCGGAGGAAGGGTATCGTCAAGTTTTTACCAACCGGGCAATCGGCATCTCAAGTCTTGCGATTATGGTCTCCATTGGCGGCTTTAATTTCTTCGGTCTGTCGGTGACTCGAAGTATTTCCGCGACCTCAAGATCCATTATCGATACATGTCGAACTCTCTTCATTTGGATTGTCTCGCTTGGGCTCGGATGGGAGTCTTTTAAGTGGCTCCAAGTCCTGGGATTTGCGCTGGTGAGTTTCAAAATTGTCTCTTTCAATGCGGAAAGTGCTGACGGACTGCTACAGCTAGTTTATGGCACATTCATGTTCAACGACCTGGTCAGACCGCCAATCAAAGCTCTTTTGCCTCAAAGGCGAGAGGGCGAAGAGCGTGAGGAACTCCTGCCAGAAGAGCCAGTTGAGCATATATAGATTCTGCTCAATACGGGAAGAGTGTTGGACGCATTCACGTCGACGTGACTTCCTCCAAATCATGGATCATGTTGCTAGACTGAATTTTTGTATCTTTTCACAGGTCCTTTTCTTTATTTGCAGCGGCTGAGGGACAATCTTTGTTGACCTAGGTAGGCTCAGCCCGTTCTACGGATAAATGGATACCCCAACATGCTCTTTGCAATGCTGTTTTCCAAAGGTGGAGCAACAACACTTGCTCGTCACGTACCGAGATTCGAATGAGCTCATGCTGAATCTTCTACGATACCTTGCTCTTCAATACTATGTTTTGTGTTCTCTGAACTCCTCTCTCGACGATGGCAATTTCCGAGTGACAGATCTGAGTGGTGGATCTGGAAACGCAGTGTTCGGATTTTGTCCCCCCTTCATGCAAGGCATGACAATTAAAAAGCTGCATATGCCCCTTCAAACCTCACTGTCATGCTACGCGGTGCAACAATCCTGCAACATTGTAACTCTTTCACGGTTGTGGTGCGCACCCTGAAGTCGGGTTGAAGCAAGGGATGAATTTCTGCGCCACCGGCTCCAAGGTGGCTGGTCAAGACTTCGTCCAAAGAGTGGGACGACTCTGTGCGACACCGAAGCTGATACTCAAGGAGGATATGCAAGGGCAGGATTCAAGAATCGGCTGCTCGCGTCTTGTGAAGGGATCTGACGCCACTGGCAGTTGGATTTGCAACATGCACAGGAGCGAGTAAGTGACCTCCCCAGGGATATATGTCTCATTTTATCCTTTTGTCGAAGGGCCACGTCCACAGCCTACTTATTCGAGCTCGCATAGACACCATGGAACAATTGGCTCCTACACCCGCTCTCGACGCAGCACCTCAACATCACGGCCGCTCCACAGTACTCCGCCTCGCCCATCGTTTGAAGGAGGGACAAATGACACCTCCCCCGTCTCCCCTCCCGCCTTCTCGGAACGGATCTAGATTGCAGCTGTCAAGACTGCTTCGTCGACGCAAGTCGGCTAGATCAAACCAATGTGGATTATTGCAAGACATCTTTCGAACCGCCACTTCACATCCCTTCGTGGCAGACTTGGAGACTCCTTTTCCTTTACTTCGGACTGAGTTTCCTGCTGTTGCCCAGGACAATTCTCCTCCCACGACACTCCCTTCTCCAGAGCTGCGCAGGATGTCCGCCAGCTATACTGACTTGCGTGCTCTGGCGCGGAGTCAGGCTGCTTCGAGCCCAGTCACCCCATTGCTTCCAAGCCCCATTGCAGGAGAGCCTCAGCCGGAAGGTCAATCACATTTCAAATTCCATAATCCACGAGAGCGACTGCCAACACCCATCCCGAACGACGATTCTTTGGACAGCCTACATATTCTGTCCTATTATTGCAACGATCCGGATTGCGACGAGCAAGACCGAGCAGCCCACTCCTCTGAACAAGAGACACTAGAAGACGACAATCTAAGCACAGCGTCGGAATCCATGCCGGTAACTCCGCGTGACCACGAGTATCAAGGCACTCCGTGTTCGGACGAATCTGGATGGCTGGCCAATACCACATCGCATGAGGAGAGGATCCGCCGATTCAAAGCTCGATACTATCAAGTCGTGCAGCGTCCTTGCACATCCGCTCGCGCAGGAGACAGCGAGCATGGAGTGGTACACATCCACGCATTGCTGTTCCCACTCAAAGTGCACTAACTGTATTTCAGATGATCGCCACCGTGCTCGTAGGACCAGGCAAGCCGAAGCTGATTCAGATTCAACGTCCGCCCTCTAGTCGATCGAGGGGTAAGTCGCCTGCTGAAGGCGCCCTCATCCCTTCGACGCCGAAGCAAACGCTCGTTGAAGTCTCCGCCTTCAGCCCGTACGACACCCCTTGTGATGTCTCTCACGACTCTCACATTTCAGATGGCGCCTATGACCGTACCCAAAACCCCTCGCCTTCTTCGACCCGTGCCGTCCCGCAACTCGTCGCCTTTGCAACACGAGGCAGGACAAGCAGATCGGGAACCAGTGTGTCCAACGGCACTGGGCCACATATCTGCAAATTGACAGATCCATTTACGACCTCGCCCCGGAGGACGCGCAGCGATCGATCTTTCCGCACGTTGGAGATGAGGTGGGCCATTGCGGACACGCTAGAAGTTGATACGCGCTCCGTTGCACAGCTGTCGCCTACTACCAAAAGTGCAAAATGGTCTCGGTGCCGAAGATTAGAAAGAGCTCTGAACGCGGTCACTATGGCCATCGACGAATTTCCCGACGGTATGCTATGTCTCGATTCGCCTGCCGTCATGGAGCTGCGGAATCCGCAAATCACTGATGCAACATATATCGAGGCCTTTCGGCGAATATTTCCCTCGGCACCCTCACTGCTCATTTCGGCAATCACGGCCTGGGTTATCGTCGACCTCTATTTCTCTCGATTGAAAGACCAGCTCGTTCCCATGGAGCGGTGCTGGGCACAAGCCGCAGCCTCAAACGAAAGTCTGCACCGCATTCCCGAGAAGGCAAGAGAAATGTTAGGAATCGGTCCCCCCGACGAAACAACCATTATGCTCAATGAGTATGCGCTCAGGAAGAGGGGGATGGCGATGCAGGCAAGTATTGGTGTGATTGGACGAAGGCTGGTCAATGCTTTGAGAGGGTCGTGGGATGAAGATATATGGCGGTCTCTGAAAGTCTTGGTGGAGGTGATTGAGGCCAGTCCGCCGCGTTGGCCATGATGGCAATTCTTGTTGACAAATTTTCTTGTCATTGTAAAACCAATAATCCAATTCATTCCTGATGTGCAGTCCTCACCGTAATGCCAACCTGACATTCAACCCCGTCTGATTCAACACCCAAGCATTACTTACTTCCCATTCCTTCTTAGGTTCATCCAGTTCAATGCTAAATTTCATGAGCAACGCCGGAACAAGCTTGTGCAGCTCCAGCATTGCAATGTTCTTGCCCAAGCAGGATCTCTTCCCTGCGCCGAATGACAGGAGACTGTGCTCCATATTCTTGGTCTCTCTTTCTTTGTCGCTGAGCCAACGGCCTGGGTTCCAGGCCTCAGCATCGGGGCCAAAGACCTGAGGGCTCCGGTGGAAGACCCATGGATTGATACCTAGGACAGTGCCGTGAGGTAGAAAGGTGTGGGTGCCATCTTCGTGTTGCAAAGTCAGGCCTTCTTTCGGAACGATGCGTTCCAGTGGCAGTGATAAGGCGGGATTCATCCTGAGGCCTTCTCTTACTACTGCACAAAGGTAAGGTAGGCTTTGTTGAGTCTCGTTCCACGTTGGGGATGGGCTTGAGATTTTCTTCTGTGCTGCAGCTGAGTCTAGCTCGGTGATCAAGAGCGAGAGCGAGACGGGGTTTTTGAGAAGATGGTAGAAGATAGCGCGTAGAGTCGAGGCAATCGTGTCGCTTCCCGCATTTATATTCATCTAAGCAAACTATGGTTAGGCAATGTCAAGATGGGAAAGGGTTTTGGCACTCACAAATAAGTTGGACAGAATCTGAGCATCTGTCAGTGTCTCGTCCCCTTCGGTATCTGCTTTCCTGATCTTCAGAAAACGGCTGAGGAAATCTGGTTTGTTCAACTTGTCCTCTTTATCCTCTGCACGATCTTCCTTGAGCTCGCGCAAACGTTCCTTCAGCAATCGTTGAGCAAACAGCAAGATAGGTGAACTGACGCTCTTCCGGAAATACCTTATGTAAAGTGGATTCTTTCCTAGGACGGCTTCATCCAGCCAAGGCATTTGGCCGAGGACACTGAAGTAGGAGAAATTCGCTCCAATAGCTTTGATGATATCGTCCACATCCATACCAGATTCAATGAACCCCAACCGGTGACTGAAAGTGAGTTCCCCAATGACATCGAAGGCGAAGAACTGTAGAAAGCGTCCCAGGTCAAGTACTCGTTTCTGCGAAAGTGAAGTATAGGCAAATTGTTCCTCGAGAGTCTGTAAAAATACATCCGTCGTGCGGTCCACCAGTTCCTCATATTCTACCAGCGTACTTAACGAATATGCATGAGCAATCAACCTTTTTGACTTTGCGTGCTGGCTTTCATCCGTCATAGCCACAAGACTGGCCGCGCGTCGCCCATTCACAATGTTCTGGAAACAGCGGTAAAAGTCGGACTTCACAAGGCCTTTACCGATGCCGTAGATCTGGGGGATGTAACTCTGCGAACCTGTAACGGAGATGCAGTTGGGCCCCAAGCGGACGAGGTTGCCATAATATTTGTGGAGCTTAAGGTGTTTCTCGTGGGGATTTCGGTTGTAGACGAGAAAGAGGCGGTAAAGGTTTGTGAAACTTGCGGCGAAAGGCCCAGGTATTGACGATAGAGAAAAGTAGTCTTCAAGGAGATATAATACGAGGAAGATGGGGACCGCATAAGTTAAAAGGAGAAGTAGCATGGCTCTTGGAAGTGGGAGCAATCGAGAATGAGCCAAACGAAAAGACGTAGTTGGATTCCAATAGGTAGTCAACAACGCACGTCGAGTGCCCTTACATTTGTTCAAACCACAAAGATATAGCTGAGGCGGGAAGAATGGTCATAGAAGGGTGGGCTCTGCCCGGGTCAATAGCCTCGGCGTTCTTCCGCTCAGAGGAAGTAGGGCAGGCAAGCTGGTCCAGTTACTGAGGAAGGGCGCAACAACTGATCTAGATGGACAAGAGAAAGAAACTTGCTGAAGATCTTTTTTTAGTGGCAGAAGCGGGACGCTCCTTTGCCCCTGAGCGGAACGCTTTCCGTACCCTCTGTTGGCGCCCACATGTTACAAAAATTATCAGTGTCGATTTCTGCAAGAGACTGATCGCTGCCGTTGCATCCGCATGCTTTGAGATGTCTAGGCCTCCAAACTGAAGCCAAATCCCCAGTCAGGTTGATAATAACTTTTCATTGTCTTTGGATTCAATGATGAGGCCTTGCAATGGCCGGCTGTTGCGCGGCTTGACCTAGCCCGCTTAGCCACGTATTTGGCCGATTCAGCTGAATGTCTTTGGGCAGGTATTGCATGGAGCAATCCTAAGGCTTGCACAAGAACACAGATGAAGATTCGCACAGTTCATGGTTCTGTCCAGTCGACTTGTTCGGTTACCGGAGCACTCCCATCTTTGGCATACGAGATTTTCAATCGAAGGCGGAGTTTTGAGGGCAGGGGCTACTCGCGCAGTCAGTAGATAGGCTAGGATACAAGTGCGAAGGAACTTACCCCGGTCGCTGCAACAACCTTCATGCCTTGAGTAGCCTCATCACCGGCTCCCAGCGCGCTTCTGTTTACCGCTTGTAAAGTCAATTTCTGACTCTTTGGTACTGCGGCCTGCAAGCCGACATTTGACATCTGTTCGAACGCTGAGTTATTCTTGAACCTCGCGATAGCTTGTATTGCAGAACCACTTCTTGAGACTTGAATCGCAACCGACAGATCGTTTTTATTGTATACGGGGTGTGCTTGTGGTCCAGCAGGTGCAGGGCTGGTGGGTTTGGCAGTTCCGTTGCCGAATAGATCCATGATAGCATCCGTATTGGATGGTGGTGCAGGGCTTTTCGTTTGTGCTGGAGGACTAGAAACTGAGCTTCCACCTCCGAGAATGTCTGCCAATAAGTCTGCTGTCTGTTGTTGGCCGTTCAGTGTAGCACTCGTGTCTACAGCTGGCAGGTCCGATCCCCCCATAAGATCAAGAAGCATGTCGGATTCTGTCGCCTTGGCAACTTTGACGTTTGTCTTCGCTTTCAAGGTCTTTCTCTTGTCCTTAGCAGGCGCCGTTGACTGCCCGAGGACTCGTTGCTCCTCTTTGATTTCCGGTGGCGGCATCTTCTCCAGCACGCCTCTTCGAATCGAGTCATAACCAAACATGTTGCTATACTCAACAGCCCTTTGCTGGATCTCGATGCTTAGATCCGCCGTTCTGGAATTCATTAAGCGCCGTATTCGTTCAATTTGTGACTGGTCTGACATCCTCGTTGTCAGCTTCATTGCAGAAGTGACAATGTATTCGGTCACCACCTGATTTGCGTATGTCGAGTTGAGGATTGTCGTATACAAGTCAACAATATCATTTTCTTTTACTTCCTTCACCAGCTCTTCTTCTTCGTACGATCCACCACGAAGTAACGAGTCACCATACTCACCAATGACCCAGACAGCGGCCAGGGTCAGAGCCTCTTGTGTGATGTCCGCTTTCAGGGCCGCATATAGCTTCTGGACTGCATAAGTTTGCTGGTCAGGCGAGGTGGCGATGAGACGAATGAAAGACGATAGAATCTGCTCCTTGACATAGTTGCCAGCCAGCTTGACAACCCGCAGCATAGTATCGATGTGCCAGCGTTTGTTAGGGGCGAAACGATCTGCCGCAATGCCAATCTGCGTCGTCATCACAGGTTTAAACTCGGTGTCAGCGACTTCCAGAAATGCCAATAATTCTCGTATCAGCACCCGTACGTTGTCTTCGCGGATCAAGGTGAAGCTCAGATCCAACGCTCGACGTCGGATTGAGATATCTGGGTCTCTCAAGCACTCTAGAATGGTATTTCGGTGCCTTTGAACTGCGTTAGGCTCAATGGCGACCACCTTGATCAGCGTGTTAAGTGCGACATATCGAATGTTATTGTCTTTGTTGGCTAAGAATTTCCCCAGAATATTGACGCCCAGCACTCTCAGACCCGAGTCAGCTTCGATGTCAAGAATAGTAAGGACTGCTTCGTATAAGATGGCGTTTCCGACATTCTTGGTGGACTCGGTGTTGGTAGCAACTTGTGCCAGAATGTCGTTGATCTGTTCGCTGGTGGCCGCGTCTCCTCGTCCTAGCACTCGGAAAAGCTGAAGGATCTTGACTTGCAAGAAGGGATCTGTGATTCCCGAAACATCGTGTTCAGGCGTGTACCCCGAGCTCGTAAGACTTTTCAACGTGCGGACCAAGTGTGGAACAACTGGTCGGAACATTTCGACCACGCCCTCTTCACCCCCTTCTGCTTCATCTGCCTCGCACATGCTCGTTATCAGGGTCAATCCACACAGGAGGACTCCGTGATTCCTATCCTGTAGCAGAAGTTTGGCTTTTTCGAGGAAATGTTCTTGAAGATCTGGGACTTTGCGGCATATCCGCATGGCGCAGAGCGCAGCCTTTCGACGTATGTAGGGGTTCGCAGTGGATATAAGGGTCTCGACTTCGGGGAACAAGTCTCTGGACATTTCGACAGAGGCAATGTTGCCTAAGGTACAGAGAGCGAGGCCGACGACATATTGATTAGAATGATTGAGATCGCTGTGCATGATCAGTAAGGGTCTTGGAGGAGCTGGCGGAGCGCATACGTACTTTTTCAACGAGTTCGTCACCAATGTGAGGACTTCCTGATTCTCGTCCAGCAGCAGCATAGTCCCCAAATAGCCCAGTCGTTTGTCCGCAAACCGCGGAGAGGCCAATAGTTTAAGGCATTCTATCTGGCCGAAATGCGTGCGTTCTCCCAGGGTGAACAGGTATAATAGCTTTGCGACATTGTTCCTCCTACTTCAGGTCAGAGACATCCCTTCTCGAAGAGCAATTGTGATGCGAGACCTAATGTTCGAGTCTCCGCTCTCTTCTCGAAAACTAGCCCGGATCGCCGCACTCTCTTTCTGGACGACAGCACGCTCGTCTGCGATGGTCTTGGAGGCCCGCACATTGCGGATAAATTGTTTGACTTCATCGCCTGTCAGTAGGCCTCGAGCAGTGCAGACAGTTCATAGGGTGACTGACGGGAGGTCATGATGGTTCACGCTGACCCAAAATTCGGGGTCGTCCAAGTCTGTTCACTCTTTCATGGATTTGGCACTACCATGCACTGGTTTGGGATAGACCATAGACTTTGCAGGCGAGGAAGGATGACGGATGCCCTAAAACGCCTGTGACCGTTGAGGATTCTGGTGTCTGAATATCCGCTTAGGAAGCGCTCGCTGCATCTGCAGAAGTGTCCTTGAACAGCAGCCAATCGGGGACAATGCCAACGCCAAGAGCCGCGAGTTCTGTCCTTCTCGCCTCCTCACCATCTCGCCATGTTTTTGCTGCTGGCTTGAAGACGTGCAGACAACTTGGCATGAATGGATTTAATGTCTGTCAGCTCGCCCAGAAAGCCCGAGAATGTCCAAATATTCTCGTGGAGGATGTGCCGCCTGCCGGAAGGCACATGTCAAATGCGACGAAAGAACGCCTGCCTGCTCCAGATGTATGCTTTCCAGCACGACGAAACAGAGAAGCGGCGATCTGATTGAATTCAGGCATCAACCGAGGTTGGCTATGCCCTGGCTATCAACGGCCTCTCCGCTGGTCCCTGAAATATGAGCAAACCACGAGGCCGAATTCGCCTGTTCCGGTAACAGCCTCCAAATCCAGTCTCCCTCTAAACGAATCTTGCCACGAGAGCTCGTATACCCCTCTCATGAACCTCCAGTCTGGCCATGGAAACCCTTCTTTTGATCTACGCACAGATCCAGCTGACTACGACGTTATGCCCGCGCCACGGTCGGCAGAAGAGACTGGAAAGACATTAAATCCAGCAGCGCTCCGTTCAAATGATCTAGTCACAGCATCTGTGTATCGACGATCGTTATCGACCTTTCAAGATTCCACTTTGCTCGTCAATTGCTATACCAGGATTTTATCCCGGGTGCTGTCTATCTATGATGGTCGCTTCAGCCCTTTCCGTGCTGCGGTAATGTCCACGTGGAGGCGATCACCACTCCTCTTCTCGGTATTCAGATATTTTGTTGGTATCTACCGATCGAGCCTCGATGCAGACTGCCGTCTTGGTGTGGCCGTGAATCAGGCACGAATTGACGTTCTAGGTCAATTGTCTTCTAATCTCCTTCCTACCAGCACCTCCGTTCCAATTCGAAAGACTGAAGTCCTCTTTGTTGTCTGCATGTTTGGCCTCAGCAGTAGCTGGTACGACTTGAATGACCTCGGATTAGAACACTACGATGCCGCTACCGCTCTCCTAGCGGAACTGCACCTGCAGGCCCCCAATGTTCCCCCAAGAGCTGCTCAATTCTTCGTCGAATTCCTGGTATACTGGTGGATGATGCTATCGTTTGCTTACAATCCGGGCTCTCACAAAATCCAGAATCCACCAGCAATTTGTCCTCGGGAGGCGCTAGAGCTCCGAATGCCGCACCCGCTTACTGGTGTATCGTCAGAATCTCAACTTCTTCTGGGCATGGTCGGCCGTCTCGTCCTATCTCAGCGTAGGATGGCCCTTCAGCAACCAGTAACTACCGCAGGTGTGCTCCCTTGCACACTCTCTGACAATGTGCAACCTCGGGAACTTGAGTCTCAACTGATTTCTTTGGAACTTCCCAGACCAAATATGGTCTTAGATCCGGAAGATCCCCATACCTCTGTCTATGACCTGATCAACATTGCGCAAGCATATCGACTGTGCGGCCTTTTACTACTCTATCATACTTACCCCGACCTCCTTGAGGTCAAGATGGCCAACCACTCTTCGCACGGCATGAGAACACCATCCGCTCGGAATCACAAAACAAACTCGGAGTTTCTAGTATCATTAGCAATTCACGTCTTACAGGTGTTGGAGCAGAACTCGAAAAGCTCCGGCACCCGGACCATCGAAGCAATTTTGCTTCTGATCATATCCGGCGAACTTTCGCAGAACATGATCAATCCTTCTGGCAGTGAGAGCGAGTTGCAGTGTGGCATATGCTCTCAGCTGCCTGCAATTACGCAGTGTCGAGAGTTACCCGACTCACATCACCAATTGACAGTGATGGAAGCAAGATCCATAGTCATCACCCGGTTTGAACGAATCCAAGCTATCCTGCCCTTCAGTACAATCCGCCATATGAGGTCCTTGGTCCTAGAGACCTGGCGGTTCATGGACCAAGGATTAGATGTTTTTTGGGTTGATTTGTTGATCAAAAACAACTGGCAGTTTGTGATGATCTGATTTCTGGACGTGCAATTTCGGTATTACCCAGGGCAGGCATCGGTCACGGATTACTCCGCAATGAAAAATTGGCACTAAATGTCCCTTTCGGACTACTCGTCCTGCGAGAGAGAGACCTACCGAGTAGTCCGTCTCTTATTCCTTTGTTGATCCCAACACCTTTATTCCTACATCCGGGTGCGCATGTATTTACGCAGATCGAATCCGTAATCGTGAGCGTCACGATGCACATCCTCCTTGTCATTTGTCATCCCAACCAGGAGTCCTTCACTCATGCTATTGCCGATCAAGTTATTAAGGGAGCACAGAGCAAAGGCCATACGGTGAAGGTCATTGATTTGTATCGAGACGGTTTCAACCCGGTCTTCACTTCGCGCGACTGGGAGCAATTTGAGGGTGTGCCGATGCCTGATGATGTGCTTGAGCAACAACGTTTTGTGGAAGAATCAGACGCGGTTTTTCTCATTTTCCCAATCTGGTGGTACCAAATGCCTGCCGTAATGAAGGGATGGCTGGACAGAGTCTGGTCCGCAGGCTGGTGCTACAAGTCGGAGCGCGACCCTGAAGGTAGCCTGCTGAGCCATCGGCCTTGCACAGTGTTCGCTCTGGCTGGCGCAACCTCCCGACAACTTGACAGATGGGGCTATGACAAACAAATTCATCATCTTTGGCGATATGGTATCTTCGGCTACTGCGGGTTCGAACCTCTCAGAATCACGATCCTCGATGACTGCTCTTACCCTGAAGGTGGGAAACATGCCAAACATTTGCAGACAGCGTTTCAAGCCGGAGAGAATATTGGTCATGATCCCGAAGCTCTCCCTGGGATCAAACCGTTCTTAGACAAAGGCCTCAACATTCGGGGAGACAGATACGTCGAGGGATGACTTTCTTGCCTGGCCCAAAGTCCATCGACGCGAATCCACACCGGCAAGACAGCAAGCCTCGAACGGCAATTGCGATTCGACAAGCTGGAGAGAATCTAGAGTGGGGATCGAGCTCTTTGCTTGCTTTGCACAGGACTTCTAATAAGACATGAACAAAGGTGATTTGCACCACGTACACCGCTTGTATGTTCGTTTGCGGAATCGAAGTCCGGCGGATGCAAGACCTCCAACTACTCCGGCTAGGCAGGATAATCATGTCGTCTCTCATTGGCCACACTGCAGACACCTTACTCAATTCGAAGCAAAATTGCGAACATCCTTGACAACGGTCCAACATCAACCACAACATAGCTCGAGCCGAGAAGCTTGGATGCTCCTACTCGCCTATCAATTCGAGCCGATATCAACTCGTGGCCGGCTAGAACGAGCCATCATATGAGATGCTCAAGAGGCTCGATAGCCCCTTCTGAGTCCCTCAGCAGATATCCAAGGGCGGTATTCTATATCTAAATACTCTGTGGTCTTGCGGGGCAGAACCCATCTATTCCGAGTGATCTTGAGCATTAAACGGTGACTTCACGAACCCTTCACTGCTTCGCAGTCTCATTATCGGAAAACCATGGACGCCTCCAAGAAGAGTAGCACGACTAAAGGCACAGTCACTCATGGTCCAATAATCAACACTATCCCAGCATCCTGGTACCGCGAAGAAGGGATGTATGAACTTGAAAAACGTGCAATCTTCTCCAAACGATGGCTCTGTGTCTCCCATTCTCTTCGATTCAGAGAGATCGGGGAGTTTGTGAATTTTGAGATCGCCGGCTTCAAGTTCTTCGTTATCCGGGACCGACAGAAAGAGCTGAGGGCCTTCTTGAATATTTGTCGGCATAGAGCGTATCCCGTAATTGAGAAGGAAAGTGGCCAGGGTGGGAAGATTAGTATTCTTGCATGCAAGTATCATGGTAATACGGCGGTGCTGGCACAAGGCACATCCTCCTGCCTCCTCTTCAATGTTGATTGACGCCTGTCAGGATGGTCTTATGGCCTCTCCGGCAATCTCGCGAAGGCACCGCGTTTCGAAACAGTGGAGAATTTCGACAAGTCGAAATATTCATTGTACAGTGTCCATGTGCGGGTTGACAGACTCGGCTTCGTCTGGGTTAATCTCGACGCTGCCGACCCCCCTACGATACCTTGGGAAGACCATTTTGAGAGAGTTGATGAGCAGCCACGCCAGAAAGATTTTACCATGGACGACTTCAAATTTGACCATGCTTGGGAGATGGAGGGAGAGTACAACTGGAAAGCTATGGTGGACAATTATAATGAGGTATTCAAGATCCGCCAGTGAACAGTCTGAAGCTGACGACATGCTCAGTGTTACCACTGCACAACTGCACATCCTGGCATTCTGGCGACCACCAAACTTGATACTTACGACGTCAAGGGCATCAAAGGGTGGATTGAGCACTATTCGGAGCCGTTGGAGAGTGTTGAACACAAGTACGGAGTGCAACCAACTTACTTCTTCCCCAATGCTGCCATATTGATATCGTAAGTGCCGTTGATGTAATGTTGCGTTCATTCTACTTCCTAACAAAGGAAAAGCGATGGAATAACATATCTCACTCGATTCGCACCAACATCCGCAACCTCACTGAAGCTGGAATACGAGGTCTATCGGCACAAGTCGTGCTCTGATCAAGACTTTGAAACGATGAATCCCTTCTTCAAACAAGTCGAAAAGGAAGATCTCGATCTCTGCAACGCCCTGCAGCGCAACCTCAATATGGACACATATGTCAAGGGGCCACTTCACCCTCACAACGAAAAAGGCGTCATCTACTTCAAGAATCTTGTGAGAGAGGTCCTGTATAAACACATGGAGGAGGAGCAATACGCTGGTCGAAAGATCTACCCAGCCCGGAGGGACGACGGCAACCGAGAGATTGCAGCTGAAGAGGCCTTTTGTCGCCTTGCCTGTGATGGTGTTCGACCTAAGGCGGTCCCGCAGTGGTAGAGTCTGATGGACGATCAGTGTGTGTTCGACTAGTTATAGGGTTCGTATCATGATGGTGGGCGTATCTCGCAAGACGTTCGCGATATATTGTATCTACCATCTCATCCATACCAACTCCCGCACCATCCAGTAGGATCATCGCGGAGTCGATTTTGGGGTCGCAATGTCATGCATGAGAGGGCCAAAGGGCGACACCACCCAAGAATCAGATGCTGGCGACGATGACCCAATCGGCGCGCCTGACATCAACGGAAGCCGAGGCTGACGTCTAGAACGACGAATTCGGGGAATGGTCGTGCGGATTGCTCCATTTTGGGTAGAGATTAGGACAATCCAAGCTCACTCTGAGCATTCGGATTCAGAGAGCCCGAGAATCCAATCTTGCATTTAGTACCCCATCTCGCCCAGCAGGTCCAGAATTTTGGTTTGGCGTCCGGAATCATGGATGACTGCTTTGCTGCCATGCACATTGTTCTGGAGTGTTTTTAATAGTATCTCCTTTCTCTTTCCGTTTTTTTGGGTGATACCCCACCATGGCCCTTCCTCGCTCCAGCAGTCAAGAGCGCAACCTCTTGCGTCCGCGACCGACGAGGGCATTGCCGGAAGCCCTCCGTGCTTCAGGCCAGGGCCTGAACGGCTTTGCCGATGTCTCCTCGAGTATCTCAAGGCATGTTCTCCTTCCATTCTATACCTGGAATTGCGACGCTGACAATGACATCTCAGCGGCCGCTCCACGCCAATCCCTCAGGATGCACCGCCTTCGGTACACTCCCTTTCCACGGCGCGAAAAGCTGCTCGTGCTCAAGCGAAGCATCGCATGTTCTATACAATCGACTACGTGTCTCGCGTCTCCTATTTTGATGCCCGGAGTGAATACCGCGACTTTCGTGGTTTCTTTGTCCTATTCTGGATCGGTCTGGCCATCATGGTCATCACGACGTGTTTAAGAAACATCAAAGAGACGGGCCACCCATTGCGAGTCGAAGTATATGCTTTGTTGTCCAGGAATGTCGTTTCTCTGGGATTAAGTGACGCGGCCATGGTGGCAAGCACTGTGCTGAGCTTGCCCATCCAAAAAATGGCACGGGGAGCGAAGGGTGTCCTGCGATGGCGAAGAGCCGGGATTTGGATACAGAGCGTGTTTCAAGCACTGTGGTTGGCTTTATGGGTGAGCTGGCCATTCTTGCTGAGCTGGACCTGGACTTCGCAAGTCTTCTTCGCTCTTCACACCCTAACCTTCCTTATGAAGATGCATTCCTACGCATTCTATAATGGACATCTGAGCGAGACCGAGCGACGACTTCGAGACCTTGACAAGCCCGAAACGGCAGACCGGGGCAAGGCCGTCAAATATCCCAGCTCTCCCTCTCGCTTGCGCCAAATGGATTCAGAGAGTTCCGAGGAAGAGAAGGAAGACGAGCAAGATTTGGCTCAGCTCCGGCAAGATTTGGCCACCGAGTTAACTTCTCCTCTTGGACAAGTCACATACCCTCAAAATCTAACACTGTACAATTACATCGACTATGTCCTATGTCCTACTCTTTGCTACGAGCTCGAATACCCAAGGACACCCAAAATTCGATGGGATAGCCTCTTCTACAAGACCCTCGCCGTCTTCGGCTGCATCTTCTTGATGATCACAGTCAGCGAGGAATTCATCGTGCCAGTCCTGGTCGAATCAGCGACGCAGCTGCGTCTGACGACATCTCGCTCGGAAAAGGCATTGATTCTGGCCGAGACCACTAGCATGATGTTGTTCCCATTTATGATCACCTTCCTGCTCGTCTTCCTGGTAATCTGGGAGTACATCCTGGGTGCGTTCGCTGAGATTACCTGTTTTGCCGACCGCCATTTCTACTCGGACTGGTGGAATTCCAGCGACTGGCTCGAGTTCAGCCGCGAGTGGAACATTCCAGTCTACCATTTTCTGCGCCGACACGTCTTCTTCTCGTCCAAGACGTACTTCTCGACTCCAGTTGCTATGACAATCACCTTCCTCGTTAGCGCCCTCGGTCATGAGCTGATCATGGGCTGCATCACGAAGAAACTGCGTGGATACGGCTTCTTCGCAATGATGCTGCAACTACCGATAGTAGCACTACAAAGGAGCAAGTTAGTCCGAGGTCGATGGGTGCTCAATAACGCCGCATTTTGGGGCAGCATGATTCTGGGTTTAAGCACCATGTGTAGCTTGTACGTCCTGGTTTGATTGGGGGCTTCAGTAAACACGGTAAACCCCTCATATATGTAGAGTGTAGTCTGTGACAATAGGAGAAAATCAGAGACAATAGCGAGCAAAACTAACTCCATGAAAGCTGTGAGCCTGGCAGCCACGATGCCTAAACACAGGGCATGACCTTGGCATAATTTTATGCGTGGCCTTGGTATTAATTATCTGCACAAACGCATTTCCAAAATATCTCGCCAGTTTAGATTTCTCCTCGACTCCCATATCACAATCAGAGTCGCCGCTTTAAACCAGCCGCCACCACTGCCACTGAAACATATCACACTTTTCCTTTTTCAAGAAATGACTCTCTCCTTGTAAGTGCCCATTCTTATTTGTTCGTTTCATCAGCACCACTGTTTTGGACATGCTCCCAAAAAAAAGGGAGGACCACGACATGTTCCATGTCCACGGACGCCTAGATTAACGACATGCTGTTAAACGTCCTACGGACTGTACCTACTCCCCCGTGGAGCTTCACAATGCCTCCTCATCACCTACACTCTTTCACCAACTGCCCTCTCAATCCCGATCCCTGTACATTGCCCACCCACCACATTCAAGGTATTTAAAAAATCACTTTGCTCGAAACAGCGGACAATTAGATGAGAAAAATCACATTAGAGAACGTTGTTGATGGTCGGTGCTCTATTCTCTCTTCACAACCCGATGAATTTTCTCCAACCCCGTCCCCAACTGAACCTGAATCTGCACGCCGCGGACAAGTGTAGCCTTCTCAACGTTGCACCTGCACTACCCTGCCTCCCCAACAATCAGCTCACTTACTTTGCACTCTTGGTGGAATCCATCGCTAACGTTGTGATTATCGATAGGCCCGCCAGAGCCAGTGTGTGGAAGTTCACCTACATGGCAAGCCGCCAGGAGGGCTTCTTTGTCCAGGATGGAGATGAGCTGGACTACCACTCAGCCATCGTCCCCAGTGAAGGAAAGAAGCCCATCCACGTCAACGGTCATGAGCTGGTGGTTCCGCGCCTGCGCGTGAGGCGCGATTCGGCCGGAAAGGCCATCACACAACCTCCCGGGCTCTGGTTCTGGGAGGTTAACGACCCGGACCAACTCGAGCCGGACGGCAGCGAGACGTGGATGGAGCTGGGGTTCTTCTCAGGCCCAAAGGACCTGGAGAAGAAGTTGCTGGATTTCTTTGCGCGAGATTGGGGGGACAAAGTCACCGGACCCACTGGTGCTCTCAAAGACGGCCACGGCGTGTGGGACCGATTTCTCTTTCGTCGCTCAGGGGAGCAGACTAAGAAGATGATGGAGGTCCGGGAGGAGTACTGGCAGGCGCAACGGCAACAGCAACAGCAACAGGAGGAGGAACAGGAACAGGAACAGGAACAGGAACAGCAACAATGAAGCTCCCCCCGCCCTCTCTTGCCCTTTCTCGCCCCCTTCTCGACTTACTCCGTTCTCTGCCTGGAAGGATAGTGGTTGGATATGTTGCGCTCTTGGACCGGGTATTGGCCACTCGTGTGCTTGTTTGCTCGCGCGGAATGGTCGTAGCCCCTTTCCTCCCTCCGGATTGTGCATAAAGGGCTTACCGCTGTAGGGAAAAGCCTCCGAGCTTTGCTCGCCAATATTATGAGCTTTGCTCGCCGACGTGGATAACAGAGTTGGTATTCATGGGAGTGGGTGAGGAACGAGTACTCATAGCAGGCACAATAGATAGCTTTTCAATCAAATCCTGGCTGAACCAAAGCCTTACACTCGTCATGTTCCCGATTGGACAAGATGGATGGACCAGAGCAGCGGAATGGGCAACCACCGACTGGTGGACATTTCTTGTAGACATCGAATATCGACTGACCCACGTATAAACAAGCTGGAGACGATTGATACGGGATGTCGTCCGATTTCTGCCCCGACTGTTGCCACAGAGTGCACGACAGTCACACCACAACAAACACTCTAAAACAGCTCAATGGTGACAGACGCTAGAATATAACCATGGACCAAGATGCGCCAGTACCTCGCCATGATGGAAGATCCAAAATACCCAGACTCCAAACAATTGCATTCAGTACAGATCGCCCATTCCGCATTTCTCCGATTCGAGCCTCAATCAGCGCGTCGCCAGCGCCATAGAAATCAACAAAAAAAGACAGCGAACTCGCGGGGGCGATACAGCTCACATGACCACGCAACCACCACTCCTGGCGCGCCGCCGGCCTCCTCTCGGGGGTCGTCCGGCCGCGTACTCCAGACCACTGCCATCTTCATCTCCCGTCCCGATATCTTGAGCGGCACCGTCTTCGTCGTCTCTGACACGGTATTCAGCCTCACGAGCTCGCCGTCTGCGGCGCCTCGAGCTCCAACCATGGCCGATGACACCGACCTCTTCGCTGGCGACCATCCACTCGGCCCATTTTTGTTCCAGCCTGGCAGCTGCACCCCAGCGGCCGGTGATGCAACGTTTATAATGCTCCTCTACCGTTTGCTGCCAACCATAGAATGCCTTGAGATGGATGATTTCGATAGGGTAAAGCAGGGTTTGAATCTCAACAACTTTCCGGATCTCCTGCTTTTCACCAAACTCATCCTCAGCATTGAAAGTCTGGACCACGGACTTTTTCCGACCCTGCATGACGCGGCCATTTCCCTGCAGAATCTCGCGGACGCCAGCCCAGGTGACATTGGCACAGTCAAATGCAACGAGTTCTAGCCCTTTCTTAGGCCGTTGTGACTTCTTTGTTGTGCTGCCGCGTTTTCGGACCTGCTCAGAGGCTTCCATGAGCACCAAGTCAGAGATTCTGGTGTTATCCAAACAGAGAGACTTGATTTGCGGGCAGGCCTTGAGAAGGGGGAGCACTCCAATGTCTCCTACTTGCTCACAGTAGGAAATGCTCAGATGTTCCAAAGTCTTTGCAGCTTTCGACTTGGAAAGATTCATAAGCGTTGCATTTGTCAGAAGATCAACTTCTTCCAGCTCCAAGTGAGTTAGGCGGTGCGTTGACTGCAGGAGATCTTCAAAGGCATCATCGGTCAAAGCAGTGTCCTGGCAGGTTCGGAGACCTTCCAGATACGGCACATTGTATGCAAGGGCTTTGACGCCTCGGTCGGTCAGACTTCGACACCTTGAAATATCCAAATGTCGCAATCGCCTAGGAGGGACGACAGGTCGATCAGTGAGGACATCTCGTTCAGGGTCAGTCCCGTGGATCATGATCTCCAGAGCCTCATCCGTCAAGCTGTCGCAATGCTGAAGGATTAATCTCTCCAGGGTATTACGCTGGAACAATTCGAGCATAAACTCGTTGTCATCCAACCCTCGAACCTCGCTAGCACGCAGGTCGATGAGGTTTGGACACGACTGGATGACCTTTTTAAGCCCTTTTGTATCGATTTGGGAGCACCAGTCGATGTTCAGCAACTCGAGCTGTGGGCAATGGCTGGCAATGATTTTCATGGTTGCATTGTTGATATTCTGCATGCTGGGCATATTGATATGGAGCAGTCTCGGATTCCGAAGGAGGAAGAAGTGGATGGACGACCGCTCAATTTTGCAGCCTTCAATGCTGAAGTTCTCCAGGTTCCGGCATTCTTGGTTCGTCATTCTCGTCCCGAGGCTCAGCCACTGATCCCGCAGCTGCACACACCCTCTGAGGTTGAGATTCTTGACAAAGGCACCAGCCCTGAGCATGATCTTTATCAGAGCTTCCGAGGTAATCTGTTGGTAGTATGTCTGGCAATCGAGGCTCGTCCATAATTGGCCATCAAAGCACATATCATGCCACTCTTTTGACACTGCCGAGAATCTGATGATCTCCTTTGGCGACAGAAAGCCCAGAATATAGACTCGTATCTCATACGGCAGGTCTTTCCAAAAGTTGAAATTGGGTCGTCGAGGAAGCGGCTTCTCTGAGATCTCGGGAAGTGGAGCAGAGAGGGGTTTGGAGGTGCGGATATCGATTGGGACAGGGACGGTGGTAATTTCATTGGGGTCCAATGGTCGCAGCCGGGAGTTTGTTTCGAAGTAGGACTGCTGGCTGCAGGGCGAACCAGGCGTGGTTGGCGCCGTAGAGAAGCCATTGGACAAGGCGTAGGAAGCGTGAGGTGATAACGAGTATGTCGAGGGTGGCGAATTGAGAGACACGCAGGAGATGGAGGCTTTCTGGCCGGATTTGTAGACCTTCTCACTTGAGCGAGTTCTACCCAACTTGGCGAGTGACGGAGAAGAAGACATGCGCTGCAGGCCTTGAAGTAATCTGTGTCGACCTTTAAGCTTGACCGGCTGGTCAAAGGGCGTTTGAGCCTCCATCAGCGGACTTGCAGGAGTCATTGGCCTTGGGGAATCAAGCTGTCGAGGCTGAGAAGAGGAGATGGTGGTGTTGAGCATGGCCGGGGAGAGTGACTGCTGTTCCATGATGTATGCCGGGCAGACTCGGCACCAGCAATTCAGAAGTAGAAGCTGATATGCAGGATCAAATGTAAAGCAGCTTCGACCGGTGTTTGGTTGCAGGATGGACTGTCGGTCGAATCAAGCAAGCCAAACGAGGGAGAGGAACCCCCCTCACGGCCCTCGACAAGGGATTTCTTTCAGCAGCAGTGACAGCAGGATCAAGTTGGCCAGCAACCACTTTCGGAGCTGTGAGGAGGAGGCGGAGGGAAACGAAAGCGAAAGATTTCAAGCTGAGAAGCAATCAGTCCATTTGCAAGACCGAGCGACGACAGTGAGGTCAGGCGACTGGGCAGGGCAGGAGAGCGTCAACAAGATGGGGATTGGGGGGGGCATGGCAAGAAGAGCAAGCAGGATTTTGAGAGGCCGAGCCGAGACAAGGGGACAGGGAGACACGCAATAGATGCTGGTGATGGACACGGACGCGGACCTACATACGAGCACAGCTGATGGTCGCATGGATACCTCTCTAGTGGTAGCGAAGTGGGTGTCATGTTGCCAGGCCATCGGGCGATACTACTAACGGGCAGCTAACGGGGATGGAGGCCACACAGGAGGGGGCAAAAGGGTGGTGAAGCTGCGAGTAGGTAGAGCCAAACGGGCACAAGCACGGCCAAAGGCAAATAACCCAGCTACGGAGCAGACGAGCCAGGTCCGATGGACGACCGAACGACGAGGGGCTTAACCGCCTGGGACTGCTGGGGGAACAAGGAAAAGACGGTCAGATTTGGCTTATCGGCGTTATCGATAGGCTGACCAGGTCCCTATCAGTGCCAAGGTCCAACTAAATTAGCGACCACCCGAGAACCCCTCCTCCTTCCTCCTTCCTTCCCTCCCTGACCCTCGATGTATTCTGTACCCTCTGCGCCCACCACCAAACAGGTCGGTCAGTTGTATCCGCCACCTGTCCCCTGACTGGTTCATCGGACATGTACTCACACATGCAGGCTGTCAATCTGATGGCAGGGCTCTGGACAAGATAACGTGGTACAGGACACCAGACCCGAGCGTTCTTATGGATGGTCAGAGTTCACATGGCACCCTAGGCAAGTGATCAATACAGAAAGCGTGTGCTCATTGCCATCTTTCTTTCCTTTTTCCTGTTTCTGAAGGTGTCATCGCGTGCTTCCGGGAAGCCAACTCAACATCCTTCCCTGGATTTTTGGCCATCCAGGGGGCTTGGCCATCGGATGCAGTTGGATTATCGCCCGCGGACCCATGCAGCTACCGACAGGAGAACTGGGGAACGAGCAAGGGTGAAATTTGACAACCAGTCTCTCCTCCTCCACAAAGATCTGCCGACAACTGCTGGTCACGACTCTGTGGTGGAGACAAAGGCAGTGTTTTCAGCCCAGAGACTAGGAAAAGTCACTGCGGATCCAGTCCGCTTAACCGAAGAGGAACCCATCTCACCTTGGTGCGGCGTTGCCTCGTGGCCACTACCACGCCGCCCGCTTCTACTCGCCCAAATGCGGCGGACCTCAGAATCAACTCGGCCCATGCTAGCCCGTGGTCTGTGTCTAGTTAGAGACATGCAGAGACGTTCCGCGCAAAAGCAGGGTCCAGGCCCTTCGTAATATCTGCGAGATTCCGAATCCTCTTTGGTTAAGTTGCAGATATGTCGCCGCGGGCGATTCCTTCTCGAAGGAATTTGCACGAATTGAGCAAAGGTGGCTGGTTGTCAAGAGCCAAGGGTCCTGGTCCTGCTAACTACGGGCTGCAGGATACCCACGGCTCGGTCGTCTGCGAAGCTTTGTTCGTGTGTGGTCATGATCTTCTTTTCCCCTTGCCATTATGGAGTAGGACCAACTAGTACCTCGACCTTTTCAATCGTCACATGGGATGTCGCTAATCGCCCATGGGATGAAGCTGTCAATGATTGACCTGCTTGTGCCTTGATTTTGGTGACTTTGATACCATCCGTGACGACACTTCGTTGTGTGAAGACAGGTGTGATCCGGGGCCCTTTTCCGAACCGAGGAATCCAACCTCTCCTCTTCTTGCAGTTGTCGCGAGACATGCGGCAGAGGCCTTACCGCACGGCAGTTCGCCAGGAAATGGCTACCGCCTGCTTGTCACTCGGAGTACAGCCGAACGTGGTGTGTCTAGTCAGATGGCAAGCTTACCCCAAGGGCTGCCCGAGGACAACACTTGCCAGCGCGGACTGGACTTGAGTGTCTTTTGGCGTCAGGCTTGTTTCCACACTATTAGCAAGGGCAACGGGAGAATCTCCAGAGTTTAAGCGAGGGCTAGGCTAGGGAGGCATGCCCAAAGAAACTCCAGGAACTCCGTACCCAGATCCCCGCAGTTGCACTCCCTTTCCCCAGCTCCCAAATTCGGCTGAATGTGTTCCGTTCTCTTCAGGGGCGTTCATCCGCGTCCCGGCAATGACCAGGTGTAACTATGTGCACACAAACGTCTATGTGGACAATGCAGGGCTCAAGGACGTGGAGGGATGGTGGGAGTAGAGGGAGATGCCTTTCGTGACAGGAGACACCGGCCTGCTGAGAACTCATGACGAGAAACATCGAGCAGAACGACTGATGGAATCTGAAGGATACGTGGTAACAGCTCCGCATCGCTTCTGAAACCTGGAGTCCAAAGGTACCATTCGTCTGCCGAGGGACAACTATTCTTCAACCGCATTTTGGGATTTGAAGGTCTCGTTGGTCCCTAGCTAGCTCTCTCCACATTTCGGGGTTGAGAGTCGACCGTGGCTGCATCATGCGAGGCACGTTCTTCGACCTCCGTATCCAATATGCACACCGTGCTACCTGCGATTCGGTCTCCCAGGAGAGCCTGGTCTCGACCGAACTGCCACCTCTCCACGCGTGGTGCTGCTTTTCCCCTCTGGTTCGTTATCCCATTTTTGGACGTCTGCGATTGTGGCTGGTACTCGACAAGCCCGTCCATATTTGCATATCTGAAACGCCCAAGCTTTCAAACCTCCTCGTCCACTTGTCTAAAAAGATTTGTATCCGCCGGCAAAAGTTCTTTTTTTATCGCCATAAATCTGGTCATTTAGCACATAAAGCCCACTTGAGTCCCAAAAGATGAATCCAATCGTTTCAGTCATCGTCTTCTTCAAGCCAAGGATCGTCAAGCACTTCTTCAATGGTGCTACGTCTGTCCACATCACGGTCCAACATCTTCCGAATGAGTTCTAGGCATTCTTCAGAAAATGGCAAAAACGGAACCCGCAGTGGGTGATCGAGTATTTCATCTGCCACAAGTCAGTCTGAAAGCAGCCCAGTCTCGGCGTGACGATTCTCACCTAAGTTATAAAAAGGATCTTGCAGGCTATTAGTCATGGCTCAATCAAGCAGGGGCAAGCTCGACTCACTTTCTTTGTACGCAATGGTGTATAACAATATGCCCAATGCCCATACGTCTTGTTCCTTGCCGCCATAGGGTCTGCCATGAAGAACTTCCGGGGCAGCATAGTCTACAGATGTTAAGAGCTAAACACCATGCAGGGTCTGTTGACACTCACCTATAGTTCCCACAAACACGTCAAATGGTCCATTTTTGATATATGCAGCGCTGCCAAAGTCAATCAATTTGATTCGTCCTTCGCCATCCAAAACAACATTCTCATCTTTAATGTCTCGATGCACCACAAGAGCCTTCGTGTGGAGATGATGAATAGCGTCCACTACCTGGCGAAAGATGTTCCGACTCTCGGCCTCGGTCATGTTTGTCCTCAGCTCGATATAGTCGAACAGGTCCATACCCGGAATGCCATGAGGTAGCATTTCAATGTAATAATTGATATCATCCTCGAAGAAGTCAATCATCTCCACGATATTAGGGTGTCGGAGCCCATCTCGACGAAGATAATCTAGGACATGGATCTCCAACGGAACGGTGCCCAACCTGCGGTCTCTGGTCCAAGTGTCGACCAGGATACGCTTTTTGGTCACATACTTGAGAACCATCTTCCTCGACTGACCTTTCTTGTATCTAACAAGCTTAACCTGACCGTATGCTCCAGAGCCCATTTCCTCTAAGATAATGAAGTCATCAATGGTCTTTTTCTTGTGAGAAATATATGTCATATGGGGAGGTGGATGTTCGAGCGGTTCATCCATGGTGACGGACTCTGTTTCATCTGATTGATCAGCCACAAGCGAAAGCTGGGAGCTGTCTCCGGATCTGTCTGAGGGCACTGGAGGTGGAGAAGGGAGCGTTGGGGGTGGTTCTGGTTGTGATGGTGGCGACAAAGAGCGTTCATGCGCCAAATAGTTATCATCGTTGGGGCCTATTCCCACACCATGAATATTGCGGGAATAGATGATCCAGAGTGCGTAAACAAGCTCCGCCACGGCAACACTTGATTCCGCCCGGAGCTCATCTTTTTCCTCGATCACAGCCTCATCCGACATGGGAAAGACAGTTTCACTGCGAATGACTCTCATCTGAATATCAACCATAATGTCCGATCCATCTCGATGTTTAGCGGGGACACCGCACGGCCTTAAGAATATGTGGGCAGGATTTTCTTTGCCTTCGCGAAGTGAGAGAATGGTTCGAGCTCGACGAAAGCTGTGTTCTGGCACAACAATGCCATCAACGAGGTCGACACCGTCATCCTGCCTTAGAATGCTCAAAACATCCTCGAAGCTGGGGATCAGACTAGCGATACGCAAGCCATCAAGTTTCGGATACCCAAACAGAGCTGCTGAGAATATGCTGTTCGAGCTCGTGATTTTAAGAGTATCTGGGTCCAAGACCATGACACCTGCTATGTGAGGCAGACTGGAAATTCGGATCTGGTCTCCTGTCGGTGATACCTCCACTGTGGTCGGTATACGGACATGTTCAATCGTTTCTGCTGCGAAATACCCTATGTAATGTTTGTCGTGGGAGTCAAGTGCATCCAACGGGAACTTTGGAAGGAGAGACTTGAGGGGTGTGCCATCAAGGTCGGACCGGCCCCAAATGGCAAGTATCTCACCATGAGCACTTTTCACCGCGCCCATGTCATCAATATCGAGGTATGCGACGTCCTCGGTGATCTCTTCGATCACCCAGATAAGACCACCGCGTTTTTCCATGACCCAAAAGCTGGCTGCACCCTTGCTGCCATCTCGTCTTTGAATGGGCACGATGTCTCCGCAAAGCAGGACGCCCCTTGATTTGTTTGACGGGTGGTTCTTAGGCTTGGGGCTGTAGTGGCCGCCAGAGCCATCGTCCGTCCTTGCTCTTTCTGAAGATTTGTTAGCTCGAGAGGGAGCTTTACTAAGTAGCCGAGCTGTAATACCGCTTCTTGACCCTACCAATGACAGGCTAGTGCTTCTCGCTTCACTCTTCGGAGGGGACGGGGACTGCGGTTCCTGAACTTCTTCAGGTCGCGACAGTCTCATCTCCAACCAGTGCCTTCTTTCTTCCTGAATGATTCCAAGGATACTCAAAGACCGGAGTTCAGCTCGTGTAACTCCGAAGATCAGGCAGGCCAGATCATTGGCTGCCAGAATCGTCCAAGGAGCATCTGCCGTTGTGCGAAAAACAGCCTGGTGCGCAGGCGACCACTTGCTGCTGTGGGTATGGACGGACGAGGGATTTCCAGTGGTAGGTGTAGCAGGAACACCTGTGATCGAAGAAGCGCGCACAGCGCCTTGCGTAAGATTGTTGTCATCAGCCGAGTATGGCTGAGCAAGTGCTTCTATAAGCTTCTGCTGTAGAGACAGAGAGTGCAGATCCGTGTACGTCCTCTTGAGGCCCGTCCGCGGAGGCACATCTATAGAATCTGATCTGGTTGGCGGTATCTGCATTTCAAGACCAGGCTCATTCGGCGACATGTCATCATCTAGGGAATATTTTCGTCTTTGCATTGCTTCCTCGGGGTCAGGGCTCGCAACTTCCTGTCCGGCATGCTCCAACTCCCGGCCAAAGCTCTTTTCGAAAACATTGCGTCCATCGGTGTGGGCAGGGCCCGTGAAGGGCCCCAGACCCACCGCTTTGGATCTGCTGTTGCTTGTGTCGATGGGAATGATGTTTGCCTTCTTGAGCAGGTCCATCATGCCCTGAAGCTCTGGATCCCCACTGACTCGCGCTTGGGCGTGAGCCAAGGCTGGATTTGAGGCCCATGACGAACGGTCCCTCACGAAATCGATTGACTTCTGAAGAATGTTCTGCCTGCTGTGTAGGACCTCCTCGGACTGCTTGGCGAAAGAGAATGAGTGGAGAGATTCTGAGGGAAAGCGATGAAGATCCTCTAGCACAGGAGAAGAGGGTCCGCTCATCATATAGCCCGTTGAAACGGACCGGCTGGAGGAGCCTGATATTGGCGCAGTCTTGGAGTGATGCAGCACAGGAGCAATAAATTCTCCGGCCTCCAAGATCAGCGTAGGGGTTCGTAGCGACGGCCCTTGTCGTCTGATTCTTCGAAGGCCGGACCTGCCCAAGCCGTCATGGTCGATACGAGCA
Source organism: Cladophialophora psammophila CBS 110553 (assembly GCF_000585535.1). Classification (NCBI taxonomy): domain Eukaryota; kingdom Fungi; phylum Ascomycota; class Eurotiomycetes; order Chaetothyriales; family Herpotrichiellaceae; genus Cladophialophora; species Cladophialophora psammophila. Next base: position 1,815,258 of record NW_006912926.1, on the reverse strand, counting down.
GCCCTAAATGTTGGTCAAACCCCCGATCTTCCCTGGACAACATGTACACCCACCTTTTGAGATTGTTCATCTCTTGAGCGGTCCCCGCGTCGAAGGAGAAGCGTGTTCTCTGAGGAAACGAGGGTGCATCGTACTTGACGGGATGTAGGTTCCCGGTGCTCTTATTCTTCGGGATTCGTAGTGACTGGTCTCCGCCCATGCCAGTCGAGGGTACAGCGAGGAGGGGAGAAAGAGGCGGGGTGGTGTCTCCTTCGTACACATGTCAATACATGTCTAAATTCAGCTGGTTGTTCCAACAAGTAGCGAATGGCGCCAGGCTCCTCCCAGCAGAGCCATAGGCTCAATGCATACCGTGAATATCCAATCCATTTCGTTTCATGCTGAATATTGGCACTTTGATTGCTCGTCAGGCCGCCGGGCCGACCAGTCCAATACCAGCCAGTATTACAATGCCTACCTAGACAGAGGCATCTCTCTGCAGGTATGTACGTTGACGAACGTAAGGTCGAGCGCGGAAAAGGAGGGTATTAAATCAGATACTGTCTCTAAATTTGAATTGCACCCTTAGGTGAGAAAGATCAGAACGGCAAAGACGGACGGCGACAGGCAAGATACCTCAGGGTGCGAAGGTGAGGTTGATAAGTCGTGGCGATCCCAGGATGGGAAGCAAAGAATCGTCGATCAAGAGGCTATCGGCTATTATGCAGGTCGCGAGTTGAGAGGAGATTGTGGAAAGGTGAGTCGTGTTCAAGCTGCATAGTGTAGGCGCAGTTGTGCAGTCGGTGGCGATTGGTCCTCCCAGCCAGTAGCCTAAGCCCTTCGGTTTGCATGTGGCCACCGCTGCCACCACTGATTTGAGCTGGACCGCTTCAAAGGAACTTCGCCTGGTGGCCTTTTTTTGCGAGAGATCTGGCAGCCTCATGCCCGAACCGCCTAGCTAATATTCCAACGATCGCGAATGAAAGCATCTGGCCCACAGGATTCGGAGCCAGGCCTCAACCGAAACAAACAGGCCTCCTCCTCCCTGCAACACTGGCGAAATTTGGGCGACACCGGGCTCTCGATCGCAGGCTATATATCTGGACAACCGGATCATTCGACCAGGCTGCGTCCTGATACAGACACGATTTGATCGTCATCGCTTTCCCACCTAATGTACCATCAACAAACACCGGCACAAAGGGGCACAAAGGGTTTCCGTCACCAACCCAACGGTCACAGCCACACTGCGAGACGGGCTTGGAGCTCCGGAAATGTCGGACTTATAAGGCTTCAAAAGAAAACTCAAACAGCAAGTCTATATTAGACGCCTGACTCGCGACCCGTCGACATCTCTACTAAGAATGCAAAAATATCTTGACGTCGTTCAAATGCATCGCTGATACATACACTGACGTTACACACCAACCGATCACTTCCGGCGTTAGCGCTTGTTCTTCTCCTCAGCCTTGTCCTCCTCGAATCTTAGTCAAGGAAAAGCCGTCATCCTCCCTCCCCGAGTCTCTGCGCTCCTGCTGCATCTTGGTTTCAACTGCCTTGTTCTTGAGTCTGGTACCGGACTCGCTTTCCCTTTTACGTTCTGGTAGGTCCGCAACAGAACTGACGAAGCTAGACCGGTGTCGGTTCTCCCCAAGCATAAACGAAAATGATGAGTCCATCAGTGACGGCCGTGGCAACGCCTTGTTTGCTGCTACACCACCTCCATTTCCGTCTGTGGCATTTTTAGCCGACTCAGGGGTTCGTGATTCTGGTTTCTTGTCGTCCTCTTTTTCCGAGACGTGTCCGCCTCGAACTTCTTTCCTTGAATCTTGCGCAGTCGGGTTGGTCGTTTTGATTGGCTTGTTTGAATCCTGGGATGCTTGTTCCTTTGGAATAGGGATTTCTGGATTGGACAGATAAACCGAGACGAATTGGATCTTGGCCAGGCAAATGTTTAGGTCCTGTTCTGCCTCTCCAGCTGCTTCCGGAGTCGTCAGCTTAATCGCCCTCAACGATTCCAATGCATCATCTAGCATTTGGGCGAGCACCACATTCCTTTCCTGTAATAATTCTGCTTTCTGTTTTAAATTCTGTGACAACACCTCAGCTTCAGCTTCTGGACCTGTCCGCTCGGGAACGACCAACTGAGGTGCATCAAGACTGGAATGCCTGGCATGTGATGATTGATAGTGATTCATATTTCGCCGGACCTCGCCAACCGCGCTTCTAACGGCTTTCGAGACATCCCAACCTTCGGTTCGCTTGTGAAGATTGCCTGTGACTTCTCGAAACAGTCCTTCGAGCTGTCTTTGTGGGGAATCGAACCGCCCTGGAGACGCATTGGGTGATTGTCGATGCTGAGGGGTTCGGGTTGCTCTGATGGCAGATGGGCTGCGTCTACTTGGAGCTTCGGTCCGCTTCGGCCGTCTGCCAGAGTATCGCTGGATGACTATTGCTCCAGCCTCGCGGTCCCGGTTCTTGTCCAAGAAGACAGCGTCCCTGACTAAGGACCGGGGGTCCCCAGCGGAGCTAGGGAGAGTGTAGTGAGTGAGTGCAGTGATGGCGGCGGTGTAGTCTGATTCGATCAACGACCAGCGAGATCTCAACAGCATTGCGACACAAGTCAAATCGACGATATCTGACCTTAAATTCTCGGCAAAGAGAACATCCCATATCCTGAGGACATCTTTGAACTCGAACTCCCGCCCGAACAGCAGCCGAATCCAACGGCTGCATGCTGTCAGATATAGCATGTTACGCCATAAAAAGGGGGTAACTCACATAGAATAGATCTGGGGAAGAATGCCGAGTACATGTAAGTGGAGGGCTAGTTCCGGATCGACGGCATTGAGAATGTCGTCGTGGATTCTTTTGCTTCTTGCAACGATAGGGGAGGAGTCACGGTTCTCGCCAACTTCGTAGAAGGCTTTCGCTGTCTGCATCAAGGCACAGAAGAGGTTGAATGAATCATGCTCAACGAATTTGTCGTCCAGCACCTCTGTCATGAAATCAACGCCTTCAGCCTTTTTAACAGCCTCTGGGACAGACATTAGATCCACCGCATCTTGTTGAACGACCCACACAATGGGCGCCAACAGTTCATGCATGCCTTGTCGGTATCCAATATCCGGGTTTAGTTTCGCGTAAATAAAGAGGATGTCCAGCAGTTTCTTCTGAGTAGCAGGTTCGCGGAAGAAGTAATTGTCCTGCATGCATCGTCTTACATCCTGGAATATCTCCTCCCGGCTTATCTCGTCTTGCCGTAGACTTGCCCAGGGAGACTTTGCTTCGTCAGACGTCAGACCCTTGAAGTGTTTCCAAGAGACGAAGCAACATACATTTTCATCGTCCGCCAGGGGGTCTGCAGACGAGTGAAGGTCATTGGGGTGTTCTATAAAGCGTAAAAAGTGATCCCGTAGAGAGGCGTAGGCGTACCGAGACTCGGCCAACTTTCTGGACCACGAACCCTGGCTCAATGGTCCGTAGAGGAGGAAAGCCTAGTAGAATTGATGTTGGCCGACAATATTTCTGGACGGCCAAGCAGGTCACGAACCTTCCAAGAAACGGACCGCAACCCTTCTTCACATGGATCGAAGCCTTCACCGTCTCTTACAGCCTGTCTCAAGTCGACTCCTATCGAGGTACTGAACAGCGACGTCCACCGACGCCTAAGATAGAGTCAGTGTGTACGTGATTTCCAAAGACATTCTTCTTACTGTATATCTGCAAAGGTCCGCATGACCGCCAGTCATGTCCAACGAAGAGGCCAATGGTAAAGAAGAGGTAAATTGATAAATGGCCGACACAAATCGCGTTGGCGGTTATGCCTGAAGTCACGGGTCGGCCTTGCATTTGACGGTGTTAGATGCTTGGCATATGTGCTGCTTTTAACACCAGCTGCTCGGACGAACCACTTGCAACATCACATTGCCTACCCAACGCTTACAAACTATACATGGATAATTCTGCTGGATTCATGACTATTACCGTATTGGATATACAATCAAGTAGCAGGACAGATAATGAAGGATTTGATTTACCCTACGTGGTACGTAAAGTAGGATCTAGTAGGTTGTCAGGAGCTGGACATTTCCCCCCCCCCCCCCCCCCCCACGATATCAATTGGCTCTTGCGCGGGGAAAGAGGGCCAGGCTGGCATCATCCTCAATCCCGAAACATGGCGAATCGCCAGCAGTTTTCTACGTACATATCCCTTGAAACTCACCCTCCACTTGTAGTTTCCCGCTAGCTATAGCATGCATCAAGTGCCACCGAAAATCCGCACGACGACCTCAGCGTCAACCTGTCATGCAGTTCGTTGACAATGTCGGCCGATTTGTATGCAGCGTTTTTGGCGGATAAGGCACCAAGTCTGGAAGAGACAGGAAACACACCGACCTATGCAACGACGATTGCTCCTTCTACAACCGCCATTGATATTCAGCTCCCAACCCCGGTCCAACCAACGCTGCAGCAGAAGGCGCCTTCGCCACTCTGGCAGCGGGACACGGGTGTGAGCCACGTCCTCTTTGATACCGAAGACGCCGATTTTGAGGATGAATTTGGCGACTTTGAAACGGCACGCGACTCCACTAATAATGGGATCAATATTAGACAACATGACTTGGTGGCGCAAGCGGGCCTCATCTCTACCAACATATCCGATCGAGCGCCTTTAGTTCCTGATCTTCCGGATGCCGATAACATGCTCTGCGAACCATCGCATCGAGGAATCAAGCTCTCACAGACCTCAACAGTCCAGAATAATCAGAGTGGTACGAGAGACGCAGCAATCGGCGCACAGCCTTCGTGGGACGACGATTGGGGCGATTTTGAGCAGACAGAGCCCGCAGGCGCTCTTCAATTAGCCGTGGAAGCGACCACTCACGCGTCCGATGATGAATGGGAGCCTCTCGACGACTGTATACCTGCTTCAAACCAGCAGATTTCTCATCCAAACATACTTGCATCGACGGAAAGCAAAGCTATGTCGGTCGCTTTCCAACCCGACACCCAGACTTCAGCATTTGAGAGGCCGACCAATGTCCCACCACCCTCCTCTCTTCTGCAGTTACTCTCTTCCGTCTTTGACTTCATCCACAAGAGCAATGCTGATCATACGTTCTCAAAATCGGAACTGGCGTCGAAGGTGCTGCTCGTCTTTCGGGTTTCCGGCCGAATAGCGTCAGGCAGGACCTTGCGGTGGAAGAGAGATGCCCTCTTAGCCCAAAGTGTGAGGATAGGTCAATCGGGCAAGAGCGGCGGGATGAAACTAACAGCGGTGAACAAGAGTGAGGCAACCAAGGAAGAAAGAGACACGGAAGAGATGGTTCGAGATTGGTCAAGCTACGTCCATGAATTCAACAGCATCCTTGCCCAAGCCCAAGTTACCCCTCACCGGATGAGGCTATCTTCCACTCCTTCCCTTAAGAAATTGGAACACACAGACCCCTCTGACCCGTCGAAGCAATGTGTTCTCTGTGGATTGAAGCGGACGGAAAGACTGAGCGATATTGATGTCGACGTGGATGATCTTTTCGGTGAGTTTTGGGTTGAACATTGGGGCCACAAGGATTGCTTCAACTTCTGGTATTCATACAAGAATATGCTCGGACACCGTTAAGAACGAAACTGGTCTCAATCGAGTACCAGAGTTAAGACTCGCTTCCGCAAACATCGAAGCATTGACTTGATGTCTAATGCACCCATTACTCACAGCACGTGTCCACGTTCCAGGTGCGGTAAGGTCCCGTGTCTGCAGCGCACGGCTCATCAAGCTCGTACCTAGCCGACTTTTCTCTCATCTCAGCTTGTGTCCAGTGGAAAGCTTCACATCCGTCACAGTTGAAGTCTGATGCTGGTTCGTCGCCACACGAACAAGGACTGATCGCCCGATCGTTCTTGCAGAACTCACTCACTCTGTGGCAGTCGAGACAGACCCGGAGGGAGACTTCCCTGAAGAGCTGTTCTCGTTGCTCTCTTTCGCTTTTATCATGTTCTGTGTCTCGACGTTTCCCATCACGGTTTGCATTGTCTTGGTACGCTAAATCAGACCGGGTGTTGACCTGCGGCTCGCTCAACTCCCAGGTCACAGAGGAGTTGAAGTTAGTTGCTCGACAGTATCGGAGACAATGGTGGCAGAAGAGAAGACTCGGGGGCATCCAGGACGACAGTTTCGACATCAATATCAAATGGGTCTCCCAATCCCCAGGGCAAGCCTGTTGATTCCGTTGCATAAATGGTGCAACGTGTGCAGCCATGGCCTTGGAGGTGAGTGCGAGGCTGATGAGGTTTGCTTTGCAGGAGACTCTTTTGAAGACGCAGGCTAGGACACTGTGTGGGAGACATTCGAAAATTGACAGTGGCATTTTGGCTGGGGTTGCGGTACGAGACTACTTTGAGATCAGATCGAGATCTCAAGAAATGAACAGCAATTGAGCATACCGCTTGTGGTAACCAAACCTCATCCAGGTCCACCTTGCTGTTGAGGCGGGTGAGGCGGGTGAGGCGTCTCGACTGCCCGCGATCTGGGGAAGGGCCTGAGAAAGTAACTTGACATTTCATGTTGTTCCGCCTTGTTGAGTCAGCTCCGGGTAGAGGACAAAACCAGCAATCTCCGTCAGGTAAAGACCACACGATGCAATTAGGAGAGAGCTCGTCGCATACGTTGCGAGACAGGGCCCAAGCCATGTGAGCTGAAAACACCCTTCCAAGAATTAGAATCTTACAATCTTACAAGCCTTACCAAAGAAAGGAAGAAAAGGTCAAGATAACGAGAGTGGTTTCAGTTCATTGAGAATAAATTGTTGATGGGATGGTGACAACAAAGTGAATGTTTACCAGCAACTGCAGTCTCCCGCCTGAACCCAAGGCAGGCTCTTTATCGTCTTTCCTTCCATTTTAACTCACTTCGCTTGCGACGCTGGCATTTGTCACCTCACCAGACAGTGACCGCAATGAACCAAGCTATATTGGAACAATGGAAGGAGGCCAGGACCGCGACCTCTGAAGCCGGACGCTCCAAAAGGACGGCTGCCATGGAAGATACAACAGAGATATACTCGAGGATTGCTGCTGGAGACAGTCAGAGACACAAATCATCTCAATGCCTGACACTTGTGTTGGACCACACCAGTTTATAGTCCCTTACTTTGCAGCCTCGCCTTCCATTCTTGCATCAGTTTCTGACCTGTTGGGCCGGGGGTGACCAGACTGACAAGGTGAGCAGGCAATTGGCAGGCAACAACAGGCAACAAGGCTCGCAGCTTCTTTGTGGCCGAAGTTTAGCCGATATCGATAAACGCACCCGACGCCAGAGTCTCAGCCGCCACAGTAGGAGGGACAGCACAGAGAAAGGCGCTGGTAACAATGATTTGAACCGAACCGCCACATGTGGCTTGATAGGCTCCTTTGATGCCTGGAAAAGGTGCTTGCTCTGGTAAACTGGGTTCCCATTTTCGCAGGATCAGAGCACAACTTCATAGTCATGATTCACGGTACCACCCTAGGTAAGCTAGTGGGGCTGGCATGAACAAGAAAGGCCCGAGAATGAAGTCTCGGATAGGACTGCGGTCCAAGCCGCATGAGTTTTAACCCCAACATCGATTTCCATGTTCCAGTGAACTCCGTCACTACGTCCGTCTGCTATGCTACGCAGATCATCCTATCCATGACTTGAGCTGTACAGCCAGACATCTAACACAACCAGACTTACCACGGTAGACTTCGCCATTCTCCAGTTCCACGGCCGAGTCCAAACACCCGTCCTCAGGGCAGTCACGAGCCATTCGATCCGTGTCCCTCCCGCTTCCAACGCTCCCACCCACTTCTTTCAGCTTCCTACCGACGACGTCGAGTTGACGATTGTTCTCATCGATCACGAGCCTACCACTAGACCGTCGCTGTCGGACTATAGGGATAGTCTCGAGGGTACCCCGGATACAAGAGCCGCGCAAGAAGATCTTGGACGAGTAATTGACAAGAAAGGAGGGGCTGCAGCTCGCTGGCGGAGGTCGACCAACGTCTCTGGCTTTAACAGCATCGAGGTTGTAGCTAGAAAACGCCCTGAGCAAAATGGGACTTGCGTACAACGTCTACCTCAACTCTGCTAAAATATTTGGCTGCAAGGTATACCCTCCTCGTCTGATGCCTAGGTGTTCCCGTTCGTTAACGGAGCTTGTGAATGCTCTAGAACTGTAAAACACACCTCGCCGACTTCGACGACATCATTTCACGCAATTTCCGAGGCCAACACGGGAAGGCCTTCCTATTCTCCACTGTTGTCAATATCAAGCAGGCCGAAGCCATGGAACGCAATATGACCACCGGTAGACACATTGTGAGGGATATCAAGTGCAAGCAGTGCGATGAGACGGTGGGATGGAAATATGATAAGGCATACGAGGCTGCAGAAAAGTATAAAGAAGGGAAATTCATTTTGGAAAGCGAGTTGCTCTGCACGGTGACTTGAACGAGGCGCCAAAAGACCAGATATAGGGAGCATTTCGGGGGAGCATTGGGAGGCACCGGAGTTCTCTGATATTGGTACCTTGGGGGTACCGTTGGAGTCGACCATGATGGTCCTGTCGGTCGGACTTGGGGAGCATGGTTTCGGATCGGTGGATTTGGTATGAAGGATATTCCCTAGAACAATGAACGAGCGATACCGCTGCTTTGCTCCGTGATAGCCCATCGAGATGTGGGACGAAGTCTTTTCGATCGGGCAATCCCGCCGAACTTCCCACCTTGTTTCTTCTCGACGTTGAAGTCGAAGCTATGAGAGACTGTTAAGCAGCGGTCTTGAAGAAATCAAATTCATTCCACCGGAACTCAATTCCCGCGTCTGGTGGCAGAAGGAAGATCCCAGTCCGAAACATGGCCAAATAGGATGCTCATTCGGAAGATGTTCTCAACCCCCTCATTGGGTGTCAGCTCCAGTTTCTCCTCTGCTCCAATCTTGCCCTCTTCCACACCCTCTACAAGCCATGCTCGAGCAACTTCTGTGCTGTTTGTTGCGTTTTCGGGATCACCACGACCTCTAATACTCGACGAGTGCGAGCCGTTGACTCGCGCTAGAATATCCACTGGTCGATGTCAGCCCACCCTTAATCCGTCCACATTCGCCCGCCATGCATCTGCCGGGGCAGGAATATACATCCAACTCGTAATCCGTAAATCATGACATACCCAACCGATGCTTCTCCGACTGAGGCCGCCAGACTTATTTAGAACGCGTACTTCACAACGACTCCTTGGCAACCATATAAACGAGATACACTTCCCTTGGGGTCTTCTCGTGCCTTGCCAGTCTGAGAGCCCAGAGGCCCGGAACCATCGTAATACAGGAAGACCTGGATCGAAGAACGCATCATGGCATCCAAAGAGTCGATGAAGGCGGTTGTGTTCAAGGGCAAACTGCAAATTGTAGTTGAGGATAGACCCATCCCCAAAATCCAAGACCCCAAAGATATCATTGTCAAAGTCAGGTACACTGCGCTTTGTGGAAGGTATGTATCCCGATCCCCCGCTATCCTTGCCTGCACTGACAAATACAAAGCGAACTTCACGTCTTTCGTGGCCATCAGCCGTCGGGCACTGGCTTCATCATGGGCCACGAATTCACGGGGGACGTAGTTGAAACAGGCTCCGATGTCAAAACAGTCAAGAAAGGCGACAAGATCGTCACTCCCTTCACCACCAACTGCGGAGAATGCTTTTATTGCCAGAGAGGCTTCTCATCGCGTTGCGAGAAATGCCAACTGTTCGGAACGGTGACCCTCAATGGTGGGCAAGCGGAATACTGTCGAATCCCGCTGGCAGACAGCACTGTCATCAAGGCCCCAGCGAGTATTCAGGAGAACAAGCTTGTGCTGATGGCCGACATCTTTCCGACAGGATATTTTGCTGCCGCCAATGCGTTCCGAGGGATGGATCAGGATGTGATATCGCAGAGTGTCGTCCTTTTGATCGGGTGCGGACCGGTTGGACTCTGTGCGTTGATCTGCGCTCTTGAGTACAAGCCCAAGGCTGTCCTGGCCATTGATGGCGTTGAGGCCCGTTTGGAGCAGGCGAGAAAGCTTGGTGCCGAACCCTGGAATTACCAAAAGGATATGGAAGGCCTGAAAAAGCGAGTACTGGAACTCTCCGACGGAAGAGGAGCAGATACGGCAATCGAGCTAGTAGGTCAAAGCAGCGCGCTGGGCATGGCTTTTGAACTGCTGAGGCCGTGGGGCAATATTTCCAGTATCGGCGTACACAACGGAGAGATCCCCTGGACAGGCAATCAGGCATATGGGAAGAATTTGAGGATCCAGATGGGCAGATGTCCAGTTCGGAGCCTTTTTGAAGAAGCTTTGGACATGCTTGCAAAGAAACAGGACCAGTTGGACTTCATGACTGACAATCTCAAGCCTCTTTCGGAGGCCGTCAAATGGTACGATGAGTTCAACAACATGAGAGTTCAAAAGGTGGTTTTTGAAGCAGATAAATGAGCGGTTAGAAATACTTGCCTCTCTCGCTCCTAGTCTCTCACGAGATATGTAGAGAGTTTGCAAGCCGATGCATTCCCAACGGATAGCTTGTCACTCTTGCTAATGCAGACCGGATCTCAACGTTCGAACCTTCCAGGATTCCCCATGTTCCCAAGATCAAAATCGATTCAAGTGCAGCAGGCACAACGCATTGACATTGTGGCTACATGCAGCCTGGTGGGTCGGAGGCGTTTTCCCCACCGGCTATAACCCTTGGCCTATATACCTCGTATTTTATCACGCCGAAAGAAACCACAGCGTACAAGGATGCCGGCGCGGGCTATGTAGGTCAGGCGCTCTGTACGAGATATGGGCCGATGTCGGCTTGACCTAGTGCGAGAGGCAAGTAAATGAAACTTGGCTTCTGGTCTGAAGACTGGATTAAAGAGCGAGACGATGCTGTGTCTGATGATTATGAATGAGTTGGTTCGCAGCAGCTGGTTTGGAAGGAGGGGAACAAAAATGCATCGAGTACTCGGTACCTAAGTAGGGGCAAAGCCTTAAAGCTCCAAAAGTGAAGCATCCGGCCCTCCGGCCAGTGGGAATTGGGCAGGCCCAAACCCGAAGGACTGATGGCTGGAGCTGCTAACTGCTGCTGCTTGTTTGCTGTTGCTGTGCCAGTGGCCGGCTAGCTTGGTGAGCCTATGAGAAGGACCCCTCTCTTCACTTCTCTTCACTGCAGCTGCTCGTTCGCCGTTCGCCGCTGAAGACTTGTGTTGCTTGTCGCCTCCAGTTTTTCTGTTATTTCGTTTGTTTCTCAAAAACCTTGCTGCATCCTCACCACCCACACCACATATCGAATCACCTTTCGCCTCACACCTCGCACCTCATCCTCGCCCGCTTCTCAACCTCGACCTCTCCATCCTTTCCTTTCCTCCTCCATTCTCCCTCCATTTTAACCCTGTATCACATCTTTCTACTCCGCAGGCTCACCTCGCACCTGCTCAGCTGGACTTCTCTGCCCATACCTTGTCGACCCGCAGCCTCCCCCACGCCCGGCGCTGCCTCAGTTGATTTTGTTATCATCCTCCAATCCGACACGTCCACTGATAATCGTCACGATGGCATCCACCGAATCCGCAGCGTCTGCAAACCACGTTGAGGAAGCTGGCCTCGCCGAGTCCTTGAACCAGCTTAATGTCGGAGATTCCCAGAACGACACCCCAAAGACCGAAGAAGAATACGCGCAATCGCAGTTGACCCTGCGTGCTATTGTATCGACCAAGGAAGCTGGTGTCATCATCGGCAAAGCTGGAAAGAATGTTGCTGATCTACGAGAAGAAACCGGCGTCAAAGCCGGCGTCAGCAAAGTTGTCCAAGGTGTACATGATCGCGTATTGACAGTCACTGGCCCTCTTTCTGGCATCGCAAAGGCATATTCTCTTGTGGCCAAGGGTCTTCTTGAAGGCGCACCGCAGATGGGCATGGGTGGCGTTATCCAGAATAACGGCACACATCGTAAGCATTTCTCCAACTTGTAATCCTCGAGTTTCGCTAATGTTGGTCCCCACCCAGCCATTCGTCTCCTCATCTCTCATAATCAGATGGGTACCATCATCGGCCGGCAAGGGTTGAAGATCAAGCATATCCAGGATGTGTCGGGAGTTCGGATGGTTGCCCAGAAAGAGATGTTGCCACAATCCACTGAGCGTATCGTCGAGGTTCAAGGCACGCCCGAGGGTATCGACAAAGCTGTTTGGGAGATTGGGAAATGCTTGGTCGATGACTGGCAGCGTGGCACCGGGACCGTTCTCTACAACCCGGCCGTTCGAGTCCAAGTTGGTTCCGGCCCTCTTCCTCCTGCAGTTGGCAGTGGTGGAATGTCAGGTGGCAACTTCGGTGGCAGTGGTCGGTCCTACAATCGAACTGGTAACGGCGCTGATTTTAGTGAAACGCGTACGTACAACCGCAGCGCCGATGCGCCACGAGGAGGTGGTATTCCCATGGTCACCGAGGACGGAGAGGAAGTCCAGACCCAGAATATCAGCATCCCCGCCGATATGGTCGGCTGCATCATCGGAAGAGGAGGAGCAAAGATCAGTGAGATCCGCAAGAGTTCTGGAGCCCGCATTTCCATCGCCAAAGCACCACACGACGACACCGGCGAGAGAATGTTCACCATCATGGGAAGCGCCAGTGCCAACGAACGAGCCTTGTATCTCCTCTACGAAAACCTCGAGGCAGAGAAAGGACGCAGACAGCAGGTCTCTTCTGAATGAGGTGCTGATGCTGCCACAGCCCCGCAACTTTGACTCAAACGGCTACCCTTCGACACGCTCCTTGAAATCCCCCGTCCAAACATGTCCCGCCTCCAGACTCGACGAAATGACAGTTCGACTAAAAAGCATACGGCATTGTTTTTTCCTTCGGCGTCGGATAGATGGTGTCTTGCGCAAAGCGACATTGACGAAGCTATGATACCTTAACTCTCGCCTGGGGCGCGAGACTTTTGACGAATGATGACCTGAACTCGAGCTTGTACGTGACGAGCTCCCCCAACCGATCCTTGTTTAATGTTCCTCCACCTACCAAACACCATTGCACATCGACTTCAGACTCAACCGCGAACTCATGCACTTCCCCCACTACTTTTCCCATTTTGAGCCTCAACATCACAGCATACCGTCCAAGGCTGGGTTCTCCGAAGCGAGGGAAAGATAGACACTAGTCGGAAAATAGCGGCGGGGGAGACGCCCTTGAAGCGGGTTGTCAATAGTTTATCTGGAGGGTATGACCAAACAATACCTAGGTATCGCCTGTCTGGTGGAGGAGAGGGATGTTTGTTGAGCATCTAACAACTCATGCCGGTTGAAGAGAATGAGCGTATCAGATCAGAGGACGAGACGGGGCTCCTCTCCCCTAGCTCGAACGAATCCAACCAAAACCTTTCGTGCAAACTCGCTTAACCCGGGATTTTCAGTTCGCACTTTGTAGAAGGGCTCAATCCGAAATCCACCCGACTGCAGTGGTGATTTGCTCTAGGCGGGTGACTTTGTAGATCGGTCACCGCATGTTGACAGTCTCTGACAGGCGGGGATGGGCTGGGATGGGCCAAGTCAGCGACCAAGGGGCGGTATGTGAAATCAGAGCAGCTCCTCTGATCATAGGCTAGTCGGGGGCTCAAATGAGGTTCTGTCAAAGTTCCTGCTGATGCCCGAATGCCGCAGCTGCCACCACAGCTGCATCCTATTGCCCCAAGCGCTTCAGCAACCCCTGGTGTTTAAATGCCTTCGGTGGCCAATCCAGTAACAAGAGGTCGGGGTAATGGGGTCCGGCCCCTACAACATGGCGACAACAGGGACTGAGGGGGGTCAAGGGACATAAGGGACCTGATTCCAGGCCGTGTAGCCCCAAGCTGCAGGCTGTCAGATGGGTGCCAATTACATGCCTAAAGGGGACAGCTGAAAAGAAGATCGTGATGTTGCGATTCATGGATCACCACTCCGTCTTATGTACTCGGTACGAGGTAGTTGAAGTAGACAACAGACTGGTCCGCGGAGCCGTCTCAGTCAAAGGTTCGCTACACATGGGCTGACTGACTCCAGTATTGTGAGTTTGCAGAAAATCTCCCTTAGGCAGGGCGACCTTAGACAGGTCGGTTCTTTGGCGTTTCAGGTAGCCGCCCGTTGCAGATCAACAATCCACCATCGCCAAAACGTGGCGACTTGGCCTATTACCAGCCAACTAACCCTCGTCCGGGCACACACCACGCTTGACGTCGACTCTGCCGTCCTCGTGGCCTCAAGGGTCTGGCTCTGGTTCTCGCTTTGGCTCTGGCTGGCGTGTCAGTCAGCAATGCCAAATGCGAATCGATTATTCCCTACCAGATACCGAGTACTTACTTTCTCAAGCATCCACGCGCGTGATTTCTCTCCCTGCAACAATAACCAACATCTACTTCCCTACAGTGCAACAAGCCGCCTGCAGCCCAGCCTTGCCTTGCCCTGCGGTGACCAAGCCAGGCAACTTGGGCTACTATATTACCTCCCCTCCCGTGTGACCATCATAAAGGCACTCGGTTTGCAAGGCACATCCTGAACCCTGCGGCTGCGTCTGTGTCTGAACCTCGACTGCACCTTGGTGCAACGGGCAAAAGAACAGGGTCAATTTTGCCTCCCATCCGCCGCAGGATTCCGCCACAATACCTTCGACAACCCCTCTCCCGCCCGAACTCGAACTGCGTCGAGTCTCTAAAAAAAAAAAAAAGAAAGGGAAAGCCGTGCACTCCCCGAACGTCCTGCTAGTTCTCACATATCAATTCAACCGACCCTGAGCGCACCTGTAACCAGCAATGTCTTCCCCGGTGCCGCTTCTTCGGCCACCTGTCCCTGGTGCGCGAAGCTCAAGCGGCAGCCGGACACCTCGTTTGACGTTAGGAATCCCCCCTTCACCCAACCAACGGCCAGTCACTGGAGAAGGTGAACCCCCTGCTGAAGTCCCTCGCTTCAGCCTGGCCGCATCTGGAGCGAAAGGGCCGCCAAAACTATCTCTTGCAACACCATTGGGAAGTCTAGGCTCAGTGCAAGAAGGAGGAACCAATCTAAGACCACAGATACAACCATTGAACATATCCGCAGTGACAGGAAATGAAGCCATCGGCAGACCCCGGGGGGATAGTTTCCATGCCGCCAGTGTGCCCGGATCTGCATCGTCATCCACATATTCGGCCCTGTCCTTCGCCATGCAAGGCAGGCAAGCTGGAACACCTGACCCATCCTCGGCGATAAGTTCGATATACTCAGAGGCCAGTATCGGCGGGACTTCGATGGAAAGGGAATCGAGTATGGGTGGATTATCAATTGACTTTGAAAAACTCGCAATCGAGAAGGGTAGGCCGCTCGATGTGGAAGATCTGGACGACGAGGGGTGGGGTGCCGCGAGTGAACAGAAGAAAATCATCGAACTAGGTTCTTTGGGTGAAGGTGCGGGAGGTGCGGTGACAAGGTGTATGTTGGAAGGTGGCAAGACGATTTTTGCTCTCAAGGTACGTTTGAATCCGCCTGAATCTGGTGAGGCTCCTGTTTCTGATTTTGACATTTCACACAGATTATCACCACCAGCCCCGACCCGGACGTGAAAAAGCAAATCCTTCGTGAACTCAAATTCAACAAGAATTGCACGTCAGAGTACATCTGCCAATACTACGGCGCTTTCATGGACAAATCCTCGAGCACGATATCAATAGCAATGGAGTTCTGCGAGGGTGGCAGCTTGGACAGTGTATACCGTGAGGTCAAAAAACTGGGCGGTAGGACGGGAGAAAAGGTCCTGGGCAAGATCGCAGAAGGCGTGTTGCATGGTCTCACGTATCTCAATAGTAGGAAGATCATACACAGAGGTAAGCCACAGAAATGCAGCCCCTGGACCTCCTATCGAGATTTACTGACATGATGCAACATAGATATTAAGCCCTCTAACATCCTCCTCTGCCGCAACGGCCAAGTCAAGCTCTGCGACTTTGGCGTTTCCGGCGAATTTGGCACAAAAGGCGACGCCAACACCTTCATAGGCACTTCCTATTACATGGCTCCCGAAAGAATACAGGGCCAATCCTACACTATCACCTCCGATGTGTGGTCTTTAGGTGTGACGTTACTTGAAGTCGCCCAGCATCGCTTCCCCTTTCCGGCAGACGGAACAGAAATGCAGCCACGTGCCGGTCTAATTGATCTGCTCACGTACATTGTCGCCCAGCCCATTCCGAAGTTAAAAGACGAGCCCGAGAACGGCATCAAGTGGAGTGACATGTTCAAGTACTTCATCGAGTGTTGCTTGGAGAAGGAACCCCCCAGGCGCGCCACGCCCTGGCGAATGCTCGAGCATCCGTGGATGGTCGAGATGAAGGCTAAGAAGGTCAGTATGAGTTCCTTCTTGAAGCAAGTGTGGGATTGGAAAGATTGAGTGAACGAGGGATGGTATGGGTCAGAATGGCACATGAGATGTTGATTTGGACACGGCTGCCTCTGGAAGTGGTTCTTGGATTTTGTGACACAATCCCTTGGAGGAAAATATGACTTTTAATGCTGGAATGAAGGAAAGAAAGGACTGGTAATGGCTGGCCCGACAGCTTCTCCTCTGGCTAAACCGTTGCTGAGGAGCGGCCCAGCTCAAGGACAAATACCAGCACGTCGAAATGGCATTGAAATATGCTTCGAACGAGAAACCTTGGGCTGCGGGCTTGCGAAGCAGAGCTTTTGTCTCGGTAGCGCGGATACTGGTGCATTGGCGATCACGGTGGTCGAGGGTAGAATGTGCTGTTCCAATGGCCTGAAGAATGCATCCCACAACGATGCAAGCAGCCCGGTGCCCATAGGCATCTAGAATCGTTGTACAGTTGGGCAGAGATATAGCGAGGACAATGAGTTCAATGCTGGAGCGAGAAGGGAAAGACCATTAGATCAACCACCTAAGAAATGACATCAGGCGATCCTGCTCTATTTCGTTGACTCCAACAAGTCTCGCTCATGAACGTACGACTTTCATTGCGTTCAAAGCTTGACCTTCTCTGCAATCAGCGTATATCCCTTGGGATAGCTTTCCAGCCGGTCCTTTTGCATCTCGCCAACATTCCGTATTCCAGCCGTGAGCATGGAGATGTCAAATTTGGCGAGCAGGCACTTCATGACACGGCGGACGCCCTCTTCGCCCATAATACTGTGGTTCGGAAAAGTGAGTAGGGTTTGGAATACAATGGGATCTTGCATGACAAATGGATAACACACCTCAACCCATATATCCACATCCGACCGACCCATACGAACTTAGCGCCCAAACACAACGCCTTTATAACGTCCGAAGCACCTCTTACGCCCGAATCAAACATGACGGTCAGTTTCTCGCCGATCCCTGCGTTGACAATGTTCTCAAGAGCGTCAAGACTGGCAATTGCGCCGTCGACTTGGCGGCCCGCGTGGTTCGAGACAACGATGCCGTCCACACCCAAGTCCACACAATGTTGGGCGTTGGCGACGGACTGAATTCTGAGAACGGCAATGAAGTCAGTTTAACCATGGGTCAATTTGAAGCAACACCAGTCGCACAGACTCACCCTTTGATACAGAACGGCTTCCCACCACTCAACTCCTTCCACGTCTTGATTAACCAAGGGATCTTCTCCCAGCTAAATGCCCGTCCGTGCCAATCTTTATCAATCCACATCGCACCTGCCTCCTCGGGTTGCTTCTTCGGATCGATCCCCGCCTTTTCCATGCGTCTCTGGAATATCGGGTCCGCGAGGCCTAAATCCGCGCCAATCCCGCGGTAGAACGCGTAATTGGAGGTTGCGACGTCGTCATGTCGCCAGCCAAGCTGCCAGGTATCGGTCGTGAGGATACATGCTGTAAAGCCATTGGCAACTGCTCTCCTTAGCAGGGAGACGGCCAGCTCGTCGTCATGGGACAAATAGAGTTGGAAGAAGCGGACAGGGGAATCGTTATCCGTGCCTTGCACGTTGACGGCATCGGGCATTTGGCGACCTTCGTCGTTCGAGGCAGCAACGTCTTCGATCGTGCTCGATCCGGCAGTGCTAAGTGCATAGGGCAAGCGAAACTGGCCCGCAACTTTGGCAACGGGGAGCTCGCCCCTTGGATGGTAGATCTTGTTGATTCAAATGGGAGCAAATCCGATTGGGGCAGAGACCTTGTGGCCAAACAAGGTCGTGGTAGTATCTCGCTCGTTGACATCGACAAGTTGATGCGGAATTAGTCGGTGACGGAAAAAGGCCTGCCGGTTCGCCAAGTGAGTCCAGCTATTTCCAGCATTGCTCTGAGCATAATGTCGGCCATTGATGGAGAGCGACTCTTCAGCGTGGGCTTCGAGTTTGTCCGGCCGTGTGTTAAAAGGAGCCGATTTGCCCTCGTTCAGGGCCCAGAAGGAGTTACGCTGTTCTTGTTGCCAGTGAGGAGTGGTGCGATGGTAGAGCAGGGGGATCCGCGGATCACTCATTTTCGGATGGCAAAGAGATCTGGAATCAAAGGAAGAATCAAGGAATGGAGACTGCGAAGAAAAAGGGGCTAGTTGTGAGGATTGTTCACGATTCTCTGCAGAAGCTGTATGTGCTCGATACCCCATAAGTCCCGCCCCAGACTCACCTGCGGTTTCATATATAGACAACAACAGCCTCGTTGCCATCGAAGTCAGAGAGCCTCATGACATATCATGCCGAACGGTGTGCTTCCCGGCAGATCCATCATGATCGTCACCACTACGCAAAACATAGGAAGGATGACGTTGAGATGAGATGAAGATGGCACCCTGGAGTTCGAAGCTTGTGCTGCTTGGCTCTGAGGTCGTCAAAACACCAGGCCGGAGGATTTTCCGACCGATAGTGCTCCATAATACTTCAAGGACTTCACGCCTTGAGCCCTGAGAGCAGAAGGTTGTCGTAGTCGCCGAGTCGCGAAGATGCTGCTGTAACGAGGTGAAAAATACCCGAAGATGTCCCGTAACAACTGACAACTAAACTGACAGCAACGCCGACAAAACAGCAGTCACTTTGCAGCCTCCGTTCATCTTCATCCTGCCCTCTGCGCAGTCTCTAGCTCTGCCCACCACTTCTTAAAAGCTTCCTCTGCATTGTTGAGCGCGTCAAAGCCCAGCAGATCTGCCTGATACTGGCTATCTAACCATTTCCACTTCGTTTGACTGCTGCGGTACCAGTCGAGATTTGCCAGAGCTGCGTCCCGCTCCTCCTGCTCCGGTCCGTCGTGCAGATGGAAATAATTCCGGTTGGTGACGGCTCCTAGCACATTGACGGTGGTCCGCGACTTTCGCAGATTCTCATACAGCTGCAGGACGGCTGCGACCCGGTCGTTCGACTCCGCAGCTACGTGATTGCTAGCTGACTTGTGCGCAAACTGGCCCAGCAGAAGTCCAAGCACAGCGCCATCTTCCACCGCCATTGCTGCCCCTTGTGCCTGGTATGGCAGAGTCGGATGACAGGCATCGCCCAACAACGCAATGCGATCCTGCGCCCGATGCTATCAGTCGACGTTTCCGACCGTCGAATGGGACTCACCCTTGTCCATTTCTCGAGCTCTTGATGATGACAAAGCTTCCATTTCAACACCGAAGAAATGCACGAGATCAGTTTCAGCAAGCTACCAAGGTCAGCATGTGAACCTGGCAGCGGTACTCCGCAGCCTACATCTCATCCCACCCTTCGAATGTCATCCTCATCTCGTCAAGGTCCGCTTGGACGCTCCTGACACCCGCTGGAAGATTGTCCGGTCGAAGCAGGACGAGGTTGAATTCGGCGCCGCCACGGACAGGGTAGAACACACAATGCCTATCCGGCCCCATCCAAATCGTCACTTTCTTCTTGGTGCATAGGTCTTCCACGCGCGGATCATTTAATTCCAGTAATTGTTGGCGCGAGAAGGTCGCCCGATACGCAAGATCTCCGGTCTCACTTGGCGGCGAAGGGTATCCAAGAATGGCATCTCGTGTGGATGACCATAACCCTAGAAACATTAAGTAGAGCCACGAGCAGAGACATTGGGGGATATCGTTCACCATCGGCTCCAATGATCACATCCCCCCCAATAGCTTCTCCGCTAGACAGTATTACCTCCGTACGGTCAAATTCGATGGCTGTCACGTTGGCATCGAGTCTAATCTCCGCTCCCAGCCTTTTTGCCTCGTCCAACAATATGGCATGGTAATCCTGCCGATGGATGACCCTGTTCACAATCAGCACGTTCGATCACTGGTCCAAGGCAAAACCCACATCCATGGTGCACCAATCCGCTCGATAAATTCTTTGCCTACAGGTCTCGAAGCCAAGAGCTTCCCATCCTGGTATCTTCTCATATCATGCCATTCCAGCCGAACAGCAGGCTTTTCGAACAAGGGCAAGAGACCGTAACTTTGCAAGATCTTTCCCGCATTCGGCGGAATTTGGATGCCCGCACCAATCTTTCAACTCAGTCAATATGATCCGTTCCGATGTGTGATTACACCTACGGCGGTGATAGCTGGTGCCTTTTCCAAGACAAGGACGTAGAGTCCTTGACGTCGACATGCGATGCTGCAGGAGAGCCCGCCCAGACCAGCCCCTACAATGATGACTCTGAAAGGAAATGTGCTTCCCATCTTTTCTTGAGACAGGGTTTTGGGTTTGTTCTGCAAAAAGTCTGTCGGGGCCGGCGTTTTATATCAGGCCTTAGATAGCGATCCAAGCGGCTTCCCTCCTGATTCGCCTGTTCACGAATACAAGAGCTTGGTTCCAGCCGCGGGGTCTTCTAAGGTGACCATTTTCTTGTCAAGGCCTGGACACGGTGTTTAGGCTTTTTTGAGTTACGCCGGGCCGGGCAACGGTCTCCTCTGGCACCAGAATTCCTAGCCTTACCGCCAGCTGTGGAGGAATGTCCACGCGCAGCGGTTGAGATTCACGCGTCAGAGGAACGGTCGTTCTGGATACAGCCGTCTTTGATAGGGTCAAGAGCGTTGAGGCACGAGATTCTACTGAGCTGGTTGTGGGGCCCATCCCAACGGCAAGCTCAAAGGATTCAAACAGGACATCACATTCCAACACGGAGCTGGTCCTCTACCTCCACCCATCATCTCAAGTTTCCTAGGTGCAATACTCGGGACATTGAGCTACTCGCTGAGCCTTGCTAGCTCCCCAACTGAATTCCTGAGGGGAGGCTCGTGACCTGAAAGATGCCCTCTGCTCCGGGCGGAGTTCCTTCTTGCCCGAAGCAGATCTTTGAATTGTCGAATTCAACCCCGACGGAGACATCGCAATCAGCTTGCCGCGTTCCTTTATGCATCATTCTTAGCAACCAAAGCGATTCGGGAAATAAAGGACGAGGATCCGGCGTTGCAATTCCCGCATACCAAACAATTGGGTTCTTCCCAATGCCGTCATTTGAATCGTGTCTGCCTAAATTCATGGCCTGGAAACACAAGCACAGGCCGCAAATTGCTGTTTGAATTGTTCCGAAATACTATGCAGGTCAGTGTCGCAGGCACGGTCTTTGACATCGCCCTGCTTATGCCGATCCACGTGATGATCACCACCACACCTGGTTGACCTCCATCAATGCTGTTATGCCTCCGGCGAAGGCATATCGGCTTTTTTCGAAGAGCTCGGTGCGGATAGCATGCGTCTATTTGGGGATGCATACTTGCCGAAGACGTAATTTGATTGCGGCAAGGCTCGACGCTGCCTCTCGAGGGACAGCTTTTCTTTTTTGCATCGATTTATTAAAGCATCAACTTGAGCGCGGAGATGCACCGATTCTCCAGGATGACTACCTAAGGTGCCTGACAATGCACTAAGACATTTCTAATTTTACTCCTGCCTACCTAGGATGTCTGAGAGCAAGAGT
This sequence comes from Cladophialophora psammophila CBS 110553, assembly GCF_000585535.1. Taxonomy (NCBI): domain Eukaryota; kingdom Fungi; phylum Ascomycota; class Eurotiomycetes; order Chaetothyriales; family Herpotrichiellaceae; genus Cladophialophora; species Cladophialophora psammophila. Next base: position 1,793,417 of record NW_006912926.1, on the reverse strand, counting down.
TGCTCGGTTGTTGAAGAGACAGCGTGGTGGAAGTTCGTCACTGTCATTGATGGGCCCTCGGCCAGTTTTCATGCTTTCTTGGGCAACTCCATATTTATGACGATGGTCTTGGCTTGCAAATATCCTTTCAGCCCTTCATAGCCGCTTTCTCTCCCTTGCCCTGATTGCTTGTAACCACCAAAGGGCGTCTGTGGAGTTGTCTTATATGCTTGGTTAACTCCCACATTTCCGGCCTCGATCTTGGAGGCCACGCGCAATGCTCGAGCAATATCGGATGTGAAAACAGATGCTGCTGCTGTTAGCACGTCTTCATCTTTTCGAGGAAGCTTTCACCTACACCCAAGACCGTACGTGGTATCGTTAGCCATGGCGATGGCATCCTCCTCAGTCTTAAATGTCTTGACAGCAATTACAGGTCCAAATATCTCGTCGGTGAAGACGCGGCTCCTGACATCAGGATTAAGGAGTACGGTAGGTTGCACGAAGGTGCCCTTGTCGCCCATTCTCCCTCCTCCAGTCAAGACTTCAATGCCCTCGGCTTTGCCATCGATTAAGAATCCCATGACGCGGTCGAATTGTTTCTTGTCAGCCAGCGGGCCATATGCCGTTTCAGCCAAAGAAGGATCTCCCATTTTCTTGGCCGCATCTTCGAAAGCCTTCTTGATTCCTTCGATAAACTTGGGGGCAATACCTTCTTGCACGAAGACTCTTGACGATGCAAAGCAAACCTGTCCAGAGTTCCGCAGAAAACCTGCGGAATTGTGCAGGAGGGCATTGTCCAAATCGGCATCGTCGAAGATCAGAGCGGGAGATTTGCCTCCCAGCTCCAGGGAGACATGTTTCATATTGGATTTGGCCGCAGCGATTTGGACTGCTCGTCCACCGGCGGCAGAGCCAGTGAAGGCAATCTTGGCGATACTCATATGGGATGCCAGCATGGCACCAACTGGTGCGGCACCTATAACGATATTGATGACGCCGGGCGGGAAGCCGGCTTCCTTGATCAGTTCTCCATAGAGTGCTGCACCCAGTGGGGATTTCTCCGAGGGCTTGAAGACGAAGGTATTTCCAGCAGCTAGAGCGGCAGCCATTTTCCAGGCGGCAAGGGCATGGGTACCGTTCCAGGCAGCAATCCCAGCACAGACTCCAAGTGGCTCATAGGCGACGATTTTGTAGGAGCCATCACCCTCAGGAGGGTAGCTTTCCCCGGCGATCTTGCCAGCGAAACCAGCATAGTAGCGCCAGATTGCGGCTGGGCCGTGAACAAAACCCTTTGCGAGAGTGATGGGCTGGCCCATGCATACCGTCTCTAATTTTCCGAGGCGGTCGGCATTGGCATCCAGGAGATCGGCAAACTTGAGCATGATGGCGGCTCGCTTTGCACCCGGGGTGGATGACCAGGTTGGAAAGGCGGCTTTGGCGGCGGCGACAGCACGGTCAACGTCAGCCTCGGAGGCCACTTGGACTTTGTCCGTGACCAGTGTGTCATCGTTGGGGCTGTAGATGGACAGGGTCTCTCCCGACGAGGAGGGAACGTACTGGTTTGGATTGGTGAATGGGACTTGACGGCAGAAGCGGATGCGAGCGAAGACGACTTACCTCGTTGTTGATGAAGAGATTGGTTTGGTATGCCATGTTGACTGGTTGAGGGATGGAGATGTCGAGTTCAATGGGTTGAAGAGAAAAGTTGTCAATGTCAGCGACAAGGTGAAGCAGCAGTACTGGGTATGTAGTACATGGTCACCTAGTATGGAGTAGTTAGGGGTTATTTAGTATCGACTATTTACCCCGCAGCGAGAAGCGTCGACGCATGCGGGCTTCCGAGGAAGATGAAAGCTTGGCGTTGGTTTTCCCATTGCCATCTCCAACAATATCAAATAGCCAGCGAGCAGGTACGGACAATGGGACAGAAGGGAGTAGCACGTCCAGCACGTCGTGCCGCTTTTCCCCCTCCATTTCAAGCTAGCAACTACCCAGCACCTCCCCAGTACTGAGCGAGTACTCGGTATGCGGAGGACATTCTTGTAGTGCTAATGTCCGTGCTGAATGCCACCGGCGTCTCTCATTGCTCGCCCCTGTCACTGCCCGCCCTCGGTGCACGTTTCCCGCCTTATCGCTGCCAGCCAATCAACCATCAAATCGCCGCCATCGACCTCTTTCCTGCTCTTCCCATGGCATCCTGGGCATCCTCCGCGCCTCTAGAGCGCTTCAAAGCTGCTGCAACCTTGCTCTTTACCGACATGCCATACTGAGAATCCTCGCATACGCTGCCAATAATGCCGCAGTAAGCAAGGCAGGCGGGAGAGCGTCCACCCAGCAAGGTGGCGGATGCAAGCTCCAGCACCCAAATGGCAAAAAAACACCATGAGTCCATGAGTCCATGACCATGTCAGCTGTACCATGCCTCCCTCACAACCACCTGTTTCTGTCTTTACAGGCCTCGTCACCGACCTTTTGACCTCCTTCACCACCCTCACCTCCCAGCTCTATCAGAACGTCATGTTTGTGCGAGTCCGCGACCTGCTGCTTCTCGGCTCCGTGGGCCATCGGGTTGTCGCTCAGTCTAATTGCTCCTCTCTGTCGTCGACCTCAGTCGACTTGGAATGGTATCCTTCAAATACCACCCATATTAACAACTTGACCTTCGTCGTCAATGGCACCGGTGTCAAGGGATTCATCTTCAACTCGTCCATAACCCCGGCATCGACCGCGTACAGCACTTACAACTGGTGCAATATGCCTCATACGCGACGGCAGGAATACCCGCGCGCCGCCCAGGGATACACCTTGGAATATGTCGAGATTGTAGGTAGCCTTGGGGTCGTGGCTGACCTAATCAACGCCTTGGGACTGACCGAGTCATAGATCCATCGCCACCACAAGCGCACTCCTTACGCGTCTAATACCTTTCCCCGCGAATCCTACGCCTGGGATTGCGACGACGAGGCTTTATTCTTCTACGGTGCCCCTCGACCAGACGGCTCCTCCGCTCAAGTCCATTGGCAAGTCTACACCTCTCTTTCCAACCCCTTGGCTCCAGAGGGTTTCAATGGAACGTGCCAATTTCCCCAAATCTCTGGCTCAGGCCTCAACGACTCTCGCCAACATGGCCGCGACCTCTTCGGCGTGTATCACGACTTGCTCGGCTTTCTGCCTTCATCCTACAACTCCTCGATTGTCAAGTACCGCGTCACAAACAACGTTATCACGTCTCAGGTCGCAGGTCAAGTCGTGGAGGGCCAGTACGCCGGGCGCCGTAACGCTCTGGTATCTGTGCTCATCCAGCCCGACAGTGTCGATAGCCTTGAGCCGGCCTATACATGCTCCAGGGCTAATGATCTCTACTCCTCCTATGGCGTGGGCAGCGACGCCGCGAACTGGACCATGCACCTCAACGACTCTGTATCCCTGTTCGCCAAGCTTGATTCTGTGAGCGGCGTGAACAGCAGCGACCCAGACTGGCACAACTGGTTCGACCACTACTTCGACAACCTCTCGGCTCGCCTGTGTCACCAGAAACCCCTGCCGTGTCAGATCGGCAACTCGTCAAACTGCATTACCGGGACGGACGCCGATGCAGTATTCCGGAGAGGCCAATACGAGTACTCATTCATCTACCGCGACAGTCCCGCCTCACTGCCGGCGTCCGCCGCGAGCTATGGCATCTACATGGCTGAGCTAGCACAGAATCTTCGCGACGCAATCAACGGCACCTCCCCTGTCATCTACACCCACAACGTCGCTCACGACGGATCTCTGTCCCGCCTGCTCAGTATCCTGCAAGTCGACGTCATGGTCTGGCCCGGCATGGGTTCCGAAGTCGTTTTCGAACTCTACTCCAAGCAAGGGTGTTACTATCTACGCGTGCTCTGGGGTGGACAGGTGCTGAGGAGCTCGAACCCCAGTCTCGGCTTGATGAATTTGATTCCGGTCCAAATCTTCCTGTCGTACGTAGATGGCTTGGTCGGAGTAGGCGCGAGTATGGTGCCCGGTCTGTGCGGAGATTAATGAGCCCACCGACGCGATGGCCCCAGTCAAATGTTTTGTAGTAGTTTGCGCAAGGACAAGATAAAAGATATTGCTCAGAACCAAGTGGGATAGCTAGCGAGATCGCGAAAATAGTTGCACAGCCGGAATAGGTTGTTTATTCAATCGTATTTGCAAACCTCCGCGATGGGGATTGGGATGCGAGTTTTTAGGATCAGTGTTTCAAAACTCTCTCTCTCCCTTCCCCCTCCCTCTCGCCAGAGTAGGTTGTAAAAGATTGTCTGTGGTGTGAAATCAGATGCTCAAGAGCAACTCCCCCAATTCCCTTCTTGGCGGATTGTCTTGGAGCTTGGGTATATCTTGCGGCGGGGGCTTTTCGCGCGTGTTCGGTATCCCTCCCATCTTTCATACTTCCTTATGCTCCGCAAAGGGGACCTTTTCTTTCTCTTCCTCGTAGTGCTGGCCAGCCTCCTCAATGGTCTCGGCAATTCGGTCGCCAAAGATGGCTTCGATTTCTTCGAGCTGTGACAGGGGGATGCTTGTGTCAGTATCATTCACCCCTGATATACACGAGAAGTTTAGTGCGCACTTACTGTCTTGTTCTTTGTCTCCGGGTAGAAGAAGTAGAAGACGGTGATGAAGATGAAGTCGCATATGACGAAGATGAGGAAGTATTTCCACGAGATGTGCTCGAGGGCCAAGGGCGTGACCTGGACAAGGAGGATGACGATGCAGTTGAATGTTGCGTAGCCGCACGCCACCCCGGCAGCCCGAATGCAGGTAGGCATAATCTCCGAGGAGTACTGGTAGTCTTATTAGCCAAACCGGGGGAAGGAGCCCCTTAAAAAGGGAAGGACAGAGGACTCACGCATGGAGCAAAGGTGTTTAGAATGCCGCCATATCCCCAAACGAGGAAGAACATGCCGAAAATGATGCCCTTGGCCACGCCCAGATCCATACTACCGCCTGCTTCGAATCGAGCCCACATGATGACGATGAGCAAGGCACCTGGGATGATGAAGCTGTAGGCTAGAAAGACTGACGACCGGCGGCCAATGCGATCGAACCAAGGTGACATGCAGGCGACTGCGATGCAGACGACGGTGCCCCAGATACCAACCAGAACAAGGGACATGACTGCATCAAAGCCGCAGATCTGGTAGATGAAGACTTGATAGTTCTGAAGTGGAATGATTCCTGTGAGTTGTTGGAAGAGAAAGAAGTTCATGACAAGAAGAACTCTCTTGCGATAGGAAGGCTTGGTGAAGATGTCCTTGATGCCGAGCTTCTCTTCCTGATCAAGTTGGATTTGGGCTTTGATTTGGTGAAATTCACGTTCATAGAAGGTATCGTCATGGTGCAAGCCGCCGTGGATGCGCTTAAGGACAGATTTAGCCTCGTCGTAATGGCCTTTCATGACCAGCCACCGAGGTGAGCGTGGCATCCAGAATGAGAATGCACCCAAAATGAAGGTAGGCACCGCTTGGAGACCGAACAGGACCCTCCACGACGCGTTTCCTTTGATGAAATAGAACCCTAATCCAAGCCATTCCGTGACTGCGTAACCGAGAGAGACATTCATGGCATAGATCATGCCGATTCTGCCTCGGATATGTGGTGGAGCGACCTCGCTGGCATAGACTGGTGTTGAGATTAGACCAGGTGGCTACGAAAGAAGCGAAGCTGCACCTACCTGGACACAACGCAAACACAATGCCGCAAGCAAGGCCGCCAATGACTCTCCCGGCCACAAACATCCCATAATTCACTGCAGCGGTTTGCAAGATGATAGCAGGGACGTTCAGCAGACAGGCAAATTGTAACGTCCGTATCCGGCCGAATCTGTCAGGCAAGTACCAGTTGGAGAAGTTCCCAACAGCACATGCAGCATAGTATGCTGAGTTGAAGGCCCCGATAGTGTTTGCATTGAGCTTAAAATAGGTCAAGAAGCTGGAATATCCCAGGACAGAGGTGGTAATGCCTATGAAGTGGTCAGTAAAGCAGGTCTCGACGAGCATCGCAGCCTGCAAAACCCACCCGAATCGTAGCCATAGAAAGCAGAACCAAACGTGATATAGGCAAGACAAAACAGTTGAAACCTATTGAGGCCAAACATCTTTGCTGGCAGATATGATGATCCCTTCACAGAATAGGATGCCACGAAGCCTCAGAGACTTTGAAAGAGGTTGACAGGAGAGTGTTCGAGGCGGACGGCCTTTAATAGTTCAGTTTTTGAGGAATCCTCGTGCAGATCCACAGACTTCGTGCCGTCAAGGCCAACCGATCACGTACAGAGTCTGGGGTTCTCGCGGAGAGAGTTCGAGAATAGTGGAGAACTTGGTCAAAGTGCCGAAGGGACGACATCCCCCAGGTCAGTCTGTGTGATGCACTGGCCATCGATGGCTGGAAGTCATTGTCAAGCCCGTTAAGGGCCCCGCTCGTCGGTTCCGCTGATCCTGGTCCCAACTCTTGAGACTCGGCTTTTGACAAAGGCTGCTAAGTCGTATCATCAATATGCTTCGATCTAGGATAGTTCAAATGAGCAAGTCGGTTGAGGTGCGGGGGTTGTAATGCGGCCTAAATGTGCTCGCTTCTCCATCACGTCTGCTCTGTCGCAGTGATCTCTTTGGTCGATGGCGCCCCAAGGCGCTTTCATTGGCATGTCGCTAGACCTCGTGGTTCCGGAGCTGCGTTCACGGTGATCTCGTCTCGAAATTGGGCTGTTGTTGTGAGGAAGGATGCGAGAAACAAGTGACTGAGCATTTCGTGAGTAAGGCCCAGAGCTCCCTCGACAACCCAATCATATTTGAACCACTGGGTTCGGATCAACGCTCCAAGAGTCGAGAACCCTGATGGCTCAGTCTGGCTGGTTCGAAATAGTCTCTCGTTTGTACGAAAGGGAAAATGGAAGGGGAAAGGGGGGAGAATGCCGCAAACGACCCGCGGTACAAAGGGTGGAAGTTAAATACCTAGTAGTAATGATAGCTTGACTACGATGGAGTTTCTGGGAGAGCACCGCATTTGCATATGCACCAACGTATTACGTAGTGCAGAGCACTCGTGGTGCTACGCGCAATTTCTCCTCACATCGCTTACTACCAACTTACCATTCCACCTCTATCCATACGAAGTCTGGAGCCAAGAATCAATATTCGGAATGAAGTGCCGAATATTACACCACCCCAACCCACATCCATATCCACACACGTACACAAAAACGCGTCTTTCCTCCAAAAGAAAAAGTAAAAACAATCAACAGTCAGGATTCCCAAATGGTCACCCACTTTAGTACTAACTGGCCGGCATCAAGCTTGAGTATGGCTGAGCGAACGGGAAGCCCTGTTTTCCTGATCCTGTGGTCGATTGCGGCAAAAATTGCACAAATACCAGCTATCAGCTCCCCAGTTTCCCCTTTGGCGCACGCTCTACGCAGGGTTTCCACTGCTAAATGGGTAAAATAATGGCACTCGGCTTTTTGCCCCTCTATCAAAGTATGAATGACTGAAATCTTGTTCTTCTTTCGGAGGCGGTCAATATGTTTGTGATTTTCAGGTCAAACAAGGAGGAACGCCCGCGCATAACCAAACACCTCTCATACATCACGGAAAGAATCAAACAACCGATATGCCCAACGAGTGTGCAACTGTCAGAACCAATGCCACCGTCTTTATTAATACACCGCCTGGCTTTGCTGTGGGTAGTTGTGGTCATATTGGTATCCGCTGCCGTCGTCTTCTTGCTCTTGTGGATGACCTTCTTCCATGCCTTCCTCTCCTGGCTCTTCTCCATAATTTTCGTATCCTTCATCTTCTCCTGAGCCTCCCATGCCACCAGCGGCATATGCCATACTGTGAGGGTCATGTACCATGTTGTGGTCATATGCCATACTATGAGAGGCAGCAGTTCCTTGAGTTGCATGCAGATCGGAGTAGTTCCCTCCCACAGCAGAGGCCCCCTGTTCGCTGTGCGGATCGAATGAGTCTTGTTCTCCCATGGAATAGTTCTGCATTCCTTGCATATCGGGGTGCGCTCCCATCATAGAGGAGGCACTGGCCTGTGTGCCTTGCATACCGGGATAGCTCCCATGCATGGAAGAATGGCCCATTTGTGATGGGTCTTCCTCCCCTTGGGGGTATTGCTCGTCGTACGGGTCATCGTCACCATACTGCTCTTGTCCTCCCATGCCGTGTCCGTGCATTTGTTGCATTTGCTCCTGCATTTGTCCGTGCATTTGCTGCATTTGTCCGTGCATTTGCTGCATTTGCCCGTGCTGATTGTGATGGCCATCGCCGCCGCCCTGATGATAATCTCCACAATCCTCCAGGCCTTGCAGATTGACCGTGAAAGTCGGGTTAAACTCAGGGTTGAATTCGTTGTCATTCTCAGGGTCGAAATCATTGTCGTTGTTGATAGGCCCGGTGCTTCCACCTGCGACATTCCCTATGCTTCCGCCAGAACCACCAGAGATGTTGCCGAGTGTGGTGTTTCCGCCTGTGCTGGTGCCGCCGCTGACGCCGCTGACACTGTTTCCACTGGCTGTTGTTTGTCAGGTCGCCGATCACTCAAACTTTTGGAGGACAAGTCCAGATAAATCTGTACTCATCTTCAGACCACTCACCTCCCACAGGCCCAACCGCGTTTCCGGTACTATCGCTCGTACCCCCTCCTGCAGTGGAAGTTCCTCCTCCTGAAGTTGAATTTCCCCCAGCTGCATTTCCACCTGCTCCGCCCGATCCGCCTTGAGTCGTGTTGGTGTTATCCCCGGTTGTGGCAGATTGCGAGTTCGATGATTCGGCGGTGGCAGTGGCGTCGGCCGTGTTGGTGTTTTCGTCACCGCCGCCGCCACCGCCGCCGCCACTGCCGCCACCCAGAATGCCTGGGATCAAAGCTCCTGCTAACTCTGGGATGAAACTCATTTGAATTGATAATGTCGAGAAAGCGGATGACTAATTGGACGTTCTACCGTGGTTTAAGTAAAAAGATAATTAGGATGAAGTAGTACTTGCTGAGGTGAGTATGGTAGGCAGGAAAGGACAAACACAACGACTTTGAGTCCTTATATCCAAAACACTTTCTAAAATCGTAGGTTATTTGAGAAGATGACTTTCTGCATCAAGGCTCCACACTCATCAGCCACCTTGGCTGTTAGTCGAACGCATTAAAAGAGAGGCTACCAATTTTAGCCCTTGGCGTAAGAATAGTTACTTCTCTGTAACGGTCCAAGCTGCAATGACTATTGGCTTGCTTTGAATACATCGCCGGATTCAGAATGGATGTTTCTACCACGAAGAAAGCAAGGCCTCTTCGGCCCCGGTGCTGAAGGGGTCGGATATTGTTTGTCAGAATATGACCCACTTTTACCGCACCCTCAAAGATAGCGTATTATTGTGGGTCGAAAGGTTGTTTCGTGCTAGCGGTCTGATGGCAGCTCAAATTCAGGCTATGCTGCCAGCTATTTTGAGGTGGAGGTGGGTGAGAAGTGCGACTATTGGGCGTCTATTTTCACTTATTCGATTACAGGCTTACTGATTTGGCTAGCTACCAGACTTGCCTTCTTTCATTCAAGGTATTAACTAGCTACCACCAAGGCGTTGGAAGGCCTAAAATCTCGTCTATCAACTGGAAGATTAGCTCTAGAGGCGATGTGAATTCCTGTTACCTGAGGCGGCAAAGTCTATTTCTTGCACTTTTTGGACGATTTGCATGACTGTCCATTTTCGTACAACCAAATTCGTGGTTTGAGTAGAAAATCCTCTACCCTGCAAACTTTCCAGTAAGAATGTCTCGTGCCTTTGTACAAGGCCGCAACCCGCTGATAGCTGTCTTAGGAAAATGCGCATATGAATTCAGGTTCAAGAAAATGAGCAATGCCAGACGAGGAGTGGCGTGATGAGATTCAGGAATATGCGCTCCTTCTAGACGCAGTTGCAAGCGGTGACAGATCTCGAGTCGTGAAACACTTGACAGATTACATTCTCGGCAAGAAGGAAGGGAGTCACGGTTCGCAGTCCAACAAAGAAGAACCAGAAGAGAAACGGGAGCAATACTACGAGCAAAACGAAAACGACTACGAATATTATGAAGAGCGTGAGGAAGAGTACAACGAGCCGCACGCGGAGGCGAACAACAGATTCGTGGATGAAGACGGAATATACAGGGAGGAGGACAAAACCCTTGGATATGAGGAAGAACAATATCAATATGACAATAGCTACGACGAACTTGCAGCTGCTGAGTACGATCTCTCAGCGGCGAATGAGGGCTATTATGAGGGCCCTTACATGTCTGGTGCATACAATGAACCAGATAATGGCGCTGACACGTACGAGGAAGAGCCGTATGGGGATTACACTGACCCCAACCCGGCGCTCTATGGAAACGAGGCGTATAGAGCTGGGGAGACCGAGATTGCAGACGAGAACTATGCAGTTGGAACTTATGCTGGATCCAGCAACAACAATTATGAGAGCCATGCCTATCCCGAAGAGCAACAATATGATGGAGAATATTACGACCAAGAAGCTGATGGGACATATAATGACTGGAATCAGGAGGCCGATAACTACCATTATCAGCAGGGAGCAGAGAGACAAGGAGGTGAGTGGCACGAAGAGCCGGGTTACGGACTTGTCTCAGATGACCAAATCCAGGAGGTCGTCGATGAAGTCAATCTTTACGAACGGGGTGAGGTATATCCCGAAGAAGATCAGATGCCCGCATTTGACGACCCTGCACACCCGGAAAAGCACCAACAACAGCCAGCGGAAGAGCAGCTATATGAAGACGACGATCATGTGTTTCCAAGTCACCACCAAGAATATGCGCAACAAAGGCAAACCTATCCAGATCCAGATGATATTGATGTGTTTCCAAATCACCGCCAAGAATATGCGCAACAGAACCAAACCGATCCAGAAGATGACCTGTCTTCTTACGACACGACAGAAGAAGCGCCCCCGAAGTACTCTGCGTTCCCACGCTACGCGATCAATCCCAACCCGCAGACACAGTATGTACCATATCGCCCGTATCTTACGACATCAGAGAAGCCGGCGGCAGTAGATGACCCGAACAGAAATACGGGGGTTTCCATCAACGGTTACACGGACGGATTTGGCTCCAGAACTGGCGTCAGTTTAGCTGACGATGAAGATGAGTGGGAAGACGAGACTTGCGAAGAGGAAGGCGACAGCATACAGCCTCCACCGTCGACCAACCCCTCTGGTTTCCAGTTCAATCCTCTCAGTCATCAACATGAGTGGCTTCTTTCCATGCCCACTAAGGAATCAAGCCAATTCAAAGTAACTTGAGGGAACTAAAGGCACTAGAGCTTAGTATGAGCATCTCTGTATTGAACAGCCAATTCAAATTTGTTCAGCAGCTAAAGCACTTCTTCACAAGAGCAGGGTCAAGGATGGCCTTGCTCGGCACCATCAGATCCTTCGAAATGGCCGCGGCTTGGCGCCGACCTGCATCAGTAATCTTATCCAATGTTTCTAGCACATGCTAGACTTTCGGAGGCCTCTTCCAGGAACGGCAACGCCGACTGCTCAAAAAGCTTTTGTATCGCCGTCAAATGGGCAGGTCCAGTAGGGCCGTAGTATGTTAGTGTAAGATGCCCTGGCTGCAGCATGGAGTAAGCCCGAACCTGCCATTTTGGAGGGTCCTGTCAAGGGAGCTAATGGCTAGGTACAATTGGTCTGAAAGGTGGATCTGTGAAACTCGGTGTAATGACTGAGCCACTCAAAATACCCAGTACTCGAGGTTTTGTCACTTTAAGTTTCAGGGGCCCGAGCCTTCCCAGTTATCAGCATCTCGGTGTCCGCGATAAGAAAGCAGAACTGGCCTCGAAGTGTTAGCTCGAGGCCACCATGGCAAAGCAAAAGCTTATCCATATTCTTAATTTTCTCCATTGTGGAGGTTGACCCGATTTATTTATGGACCCATCTCCACCCAATATCACTAATATTGGGGATGTCGGGATGTGGCCATTTGTAGCTAGGCTCAGCAAGCACAGCAGACAAGCCACAGTGGGCTTGCCATACATCGTAAATCCTTGGCTGCGACCTTTGCCTCAACGAGCTTGGTATTCTAATCCTGACGGTGTGAGCTGTGTTGTCAAGCAGAAAATAGGCTGTGTCCAATTAGGGGTTGAACAGCCCTGTAGTGATCTTTTCCTTTGCATAATAGGCTCTATTTTGTTGTCGAATAAAACTCCTAGGGAATGCACTTGTCAAATATGCGTCATTGAAGAGGCAAATCAACACACTCTCTGCTTCTAACAGCTTGTTTTCCTTCTCAAGGTCAAGTTGCGACTGATCAACCAGATCCATTGGTCTCCATTGCAATGGACTACGACTATTACCACCACGACTACTACTATGATGGCTACCATGACTATGACGGATGGGATGGCGAGTATGGGGGAGAGGATTACGACTACAACGAGCCCTACTGGGAAGACGATTACTGGTATCATGAAGAATCACCTGAATACTATCATCAACACTATGATGAAAGCCAGGATTATGGGAACGGCTACCACCATTATCATGCATCCGAGGAACAATATGGAGATCACTCTGGTGAATATTATGATCATGGCTATAATCAAGGATCCTCACAAGGCAGCAACTATCACTCCACAGAGGGAGCAACGTACAATCAGCATGATCAACACCAACATCACTACTACGGGAGCGACTCCTGGTAAGGTGGGGAATTGCGGTCATGATTCACAGGTTGTAGGCTAATGATGATCCCAGGAGTGCTTCTACAGTTCATCATTCTAGCAATCATGCCCATTTCAGCACTCATACCGCCGACCATCGTACGCCGAAGACTGCAATTCTAGAATTACCAGTCTCTCCTCCGCCTCCAGCATCTCCAGTCCCTCCCAATCTTTCAGCTCTTTCTATTCTTCGCACAGGCACACCTTCATTTTCGACCAGCTTCCCAAATGCATCTCGGGCTCTTGGTATCAACCGCGACCAGAGCCTGAGTGTGAAGCCAATAGATCCACAGTCCACACAATCAGCTCATTCTCCGACTCCGACTGAGTCCTTTTTCCATAATCTCTTTTGGAGAAGTCCGGTCAAGGCTAGAGCACGCACGAGGCCATCCTCGCCAATTGTCCAATCGAATTCGAGACAAATGCTACATAGGCCCAACTCACCTGCCAACAACTTGAACAGATCGTCCTCGGTGGCCAGAAACTCCCGTGTGACTGGGTACGACGCGACAAGAGAAGGAGATATAGGTTTTCTGGCTCCATCTCCTGTGCAGGGTTGATCTCATCAATAGAGCGGGGAGAGTAGGCGTATGGGATTTTATGTCCATGAAGTTTCACGTTAAAGGGGAGCAATGTTTTATATCTTGTCATGTTATTACAGAAAATAATATATAGTCTGCCAACAGCTCTGTATGCGGATGCTCTCGTTTATAGTCTGAGATATCAGAAAAATTGATACCATTCTGCATAGACACCTATCTATGAACTGAACTACAGTTTAATCACGAGAAAGAATGGTAGAAAGAAAGAAGCCTTCGAGCAACTCCCAGAGTCTTAACAGACCAAAATGACAGTGACGCTCTAAAACGACTGACTGCTACTACAGTCGATATGTTGAAGTGAATCGATTGAGTATAGTACATAGTTATTTCAATATGGCCCTTTACTAATAGGCCACTTTGCGAACCGAACTAGGACGAAAGAGTTGCCAGAAATCTCGAATGTCAGTTAACTTCACATGTAAGCCTCATGCTCAGAGAGAGACTACCGATAATTAGTGCCTGAGGCGTGTGAATAGCATTGAAAGGAATGGAGGCCGTATGTGGCGCAAGGCGCTGGAGTGTACTCAAGGCCCTTCAAAGTGTTGGTGGGGCTGCACCTCATTTAGAAACTGCTTCCATGTATGTTGAACCATCTGATTGGGTGAAAGGTGTAGGTTAAAATAAGGATATTACTATGCTTGATTACTCGGAGGAGTATTTTGGGGAGTTGAGAGAAGATCAACGCTCTATGTGGCAAGGGTACTCGGCCCCCCTCGGGCAAAAGCGAATGGGTCACTAGTTATACCGGGCGTTTACTGGACCGTGCAGCCGTCAAGGCTATACACATGTCATGCTCCTCTACCTTGTAGCATAGCCATGGGCATTCTAGGCATGATTCCACAATTCGTCCCTTAAGTTTAATCGCGCTCAGGTGCACTCTTGTCAATTTTCTCCCATTGCTCACACTCTCTTGCAGACCAGTCACTCTTTACGAGATTTGGCGGCGTTACCCTGCACTTTGGTCACTCTTTACAGATCTGCACCCGTTCGCTGTATTCCCGCTGTCATTCACAACTTCTCTACGCTTTCTCTGGGCTTATCATGAGAGTCTCCCCTTTGTTAACGCTGCTTTCGGCGCTCGCCGCCACTGCATTAATGTTTGTTTGTCTCCTAGGAGGATCCTCAACAACAACACTTTCGAATCTTGATATGTTTAACGTAAGCCAGAAATCACTCTCTTCTTGGGTGAAAGCTGGCTGACTTGGACAAGCTTAACATATCGCAAATAGCAAATACCAAATTTAATAACGGGACCGGCAACGGATGCAATTGTGTTGAGTTTGTAAATGGAACGCTCACAATCAACGGTACTGCCGTCGTTAACGGAACCCTCACTCTGGGATATGCGGAGCTAGATCTCTTCGAATACTACTCCGTTTACGCCATCAATTATTGCGAAGGCAATTATCTACCATCTTACCAAGATGATCATGCAAGCGCCGTTATTACTCACTGCGAGACTCCATCACTGTCGCGGCGGTTTGATCTCGTCAAGATCATGGAGACGGCCATGACACGCCTTGGTAACGCCCTCGGAGAAGACATTTCCTTCGAAGACCTAGACTGGCCAAACGGGATCACGAGCGCATTCATCTACGTGCAGTCTGCTGGTGCAGCTATGATCGTTTTCTTTCTCATCGGGCTTGCCTTCTTGGTCTTGGCTACTTTGGCGGCGCTCTGGGTTTTATTCACAACCAGCAAAGCCGCTGTGAAATTTATCCTCATCACTTCTGTGGTAAGTCGCTTGATTGGTCATGACCGTGGGCCTCTCGTAACAGAATGTTAACTGTCGCTCCAGCTTGCCTTGCTAAGTCTTACGATTTGTGCTGGTATCGCAACAGCAATCACGACAATCGTCGTCAACGGGATCAACGCCAATGGGGCGCAGATTGGTGTGTCCGCACAACAAGGGAATGTCTTCTTGGCCCTGATATGGATCGCCGTCGCGCTGCTCTTCATTTCAACTCTGACCACGGCTGCCACCCTCTGTGTTGGGCCCAGCCGGAGATCACATGTCCCTGTGAGACAATACGAGGCATTTGATATGCCACCGGTGGTAACCAAACGAAGGCCGATGATGATGCCGTATTACATGCAGCCTCCAGATTCGGGTTATTGGGATGCATTCTCGTCAAGAAGGATGCTGGTGGACCCACGCGACAATGAATATTACGGTTACGGCGAAGAATTCAGATAAGCTTGGCCGTCAGGATTTCATGTCTAATACTGGATAGATCGGCCAACATGGGTTGTTGGCCCTTGTATATTGGGAGAGGCCTGTTCATAGCGGAAAATCAATTTTGACTATTTGCGCATGTTAGACTCATGAAATTTCAGACTCTGAACAACGGAAAGGGCATTGACCGGAGAAAGCGCGGTACTGGGCAACACTGAAATGTAAGATGAGGGGCTGAGAGATTTAAGTGAAGCTCATCTATGTATCCCTTCAATCAGATACCAAGCCAATTGACGGATTTAACCAATCGGGGGATTCATTGCTGTGAGACGGCTGCTTTCTGCGCTGTTTGTGGTCGCATGCAGAGAACCTATGTCTGCAGGTTACTCCCGAGGTCCGTGCAGTGGTGGGACGTCCAAACATCAATGCAAGAAAGGGTGCGCAGGCACCTGATAGAGTTCTCCACGGCCCAGAACCGGCCAGTCTCCGGATGACAGCTAGAGAGCCCTTTCAACAAACCTGCTACTGTGGGGAAGTCGATCTGTGGTTTTGTACTGTAGCATAAGATCAGCAGGTTGAGGGGTTTGAAGACTTTGCTTCTTGCATCCAGAACGGAGTAGTCCGTTCAAGTGAGGTGAAATTAGGATTCTGTAGCAGCCCCAGGGCTGACAATGGCATCGCCAATTATGGGTGCAGCTGGCCTCATCTGGCCCCTCAATGCTAATAAGCATACTCAAGTAAGACCAAGCTCACCAAGCACTAGAAGGACCATCGTCGATCTAAACTAACCGCGGGCCTGAACCCTCATTAGTCGCAAATCAGAGCATTCTCCCGATTCGTCTAACCTTGATTTTAACCTTTTTTTCTTTCTGATTTTTTTGATTACCCGCATTAACTAATTGTACCAAGTATTGGTTCATTCCCACCCCATAATTACAAGATTAGATCCTTAATGTTTATGTACCTTGTAACTCCGATACAGACGGCCGCTGCTCAAGCCTCCGGTAGTCAGGGTCCACTAAAACAACCGACCCAGTTAGAAACAGGAAGGGGCTCAGTCTGCCGATGTTCACGTCTGACAGTCATAAGCAATGTCACTGCGGGGCTCTGTCAAGTTTTACTTGAAACGAGGTACTCTGTGCAGTAATAGCCTTATCGGGAGCTGGGCTACCCTGTTCATCGCCGTCGCTGCGAAGACTAGTTCACTTTCCCAACGGAGAGTTAAATCCCCTAACCAGATTCCAGAATGGTCAGGGCATTCTCGGACATGTATCGTAGGACAAGGGGACCAACTCCCTTTGAGCTTTAGGACGTGCAGGTAACACCAACCCCTGTTTTAACTGCAGAGCTGCGGATATTGCTATATCTCTTCGGGTGCCATGAGAGAAGTTAACTAAAGGCATCAACTGAGTTTGCAATTTTCCGCCGGGTGGAATGCCTAGCTGTTCTGAGCAAGCTATTGTACCAGACTATCGCTAGGTAGTGTAGGGTTGCAAACGAGACATACCACACGACAGGATTTTGCCCTCTTGCTTTTCCTTTGCATCCGGTACTTCGCAGCTGAAGTCTGTAACGAGAGAGGCTGAATTGATTGCGTAAAATGAGCTCGAATACGCCGTCTGTTACGGAACCCGTATAAGCTTCAATGCCTAGTTGAAGCTGGTTCTATCTACTGCCACTTTCCCAAACTGCCGGAAAGACAGACCTGGAATTACCCGCCTAATACGATTACAGAGTCGGTCCACGTACGTTTTCTTACATTCCTCGTCCTCGGGGCACAGCGCCTCCCCGACCTCGTGCTGCCATTCCTCCACGAGCACCCATCGCGCCGCCTCTCATTCCTCCCCGTGCCCCCATGCCTCCAGCCGGTCCACCCGGATTGCTCGTGTTTGGATTAGGAACCTGTGGGGCCAAGCCAGCTTGGTTCATTGCCATAGGCTCTGCATCCTTCAGGAGGGAAGCTCTCTCAATCGTGCTGCCGTTCGCCTGGAATTGGCTGCCGCCTGTCGTTCCCGCTGTATCGTCGGGGTTGACCTTGATCTTGACGGCGCTGATTTCGACGTGTGTCTGGATAATGCCGATAAGGAAGCCGAGAGTCGAAATCACCGCCAGCCAATGTAACGCTAGCGCGGCAGTCCCCTTTGTCACCTGGAATACCCCCGGCGCTTGGGTGTTGTGGCTCGTGGCGAGCTGGACGGCTGCGAACATTTGCGAATTCGACACAGCAGCAGCGAAAGCGAAGACGACTGAAAGACCGATAAGGGCGATCATTGCAATCCGCAGTATGTCGAGCCTGCGGTTCCTTTGCGACTGCCTCCAGGAGGATGCTGGGCCAACCCAAGGCTTGTTTAATGTGCCGTAGATGGCAAACATAATGACCCCGAGGGCCAAGAACATGCCAGGAATGGCGGGAAACACAATGAAGACATCATTTTGCAACGAGGCCCCCACCTCAAACAGCACAGAGTTAAGGGTTTGATTAGCAGGCAATGCTTCGAAATCGTATATGTTGTTTGATCCGATGGATAGGTATCGAATGCTTGACGCGTGATCTTTACCGACTGTAATGGCGCAGTGTTCAGGCCCGCTGGAAAGCGAACAACACATTGCTACACGAGAGTCAGCCGTCGTCTTCTTACTCTGTGCTCCTCACGATACGAACCTGTGTACCCGATCCGGAGTCGAGTTGTTGCTTCTCCATCAACGGAGTTGAATTGTAAAAGATAATATCCTGATGTACCACTACCTGCTCCTTGGGCACCTGGGACGTCACCCAGAATGACTAGACCTTTACAGAAACAGTCAGTAGGTACGACTGCAACACAGGTTGAAAGGTATAACTCACTCTGGAACAAAATAGCCAACGCGGCTAATAGATACACAAAAAGCCGCAGCCAGACACTGTCTGCCCAACCATCAGCAAGCCTTCAATCCACGGGGGAGCTTGGGACGTACCGGCTATATGCTTCTTCCAATACTGTGACATTCCAGCGCCCATACCGGCTCCCATGCTTGATACCGAATTCATTTTGAGAGAATGTGTAGTCTAGGCAAATCAAAAGAGAGTAGTCAAGTAGAGGTATGAAATGCAAGGATTGACACAAAACCGAGAATTGATATTCTAACGAGCGAATTTGATGGTGTCAAAGTTGCAGTAGAGATTGTGATGGGTGAATTTTATTCTTATTCCCATCTACTTGAGCTGACTTTGGCTTCTTGTAAGGGGGGCCTGGCGCTGGAGGCTGAGCCCAACCAATTTTAGTGCTGAAATGGCCCTACGGCTGTATATAGCGTTGCCCCTCTGCAGAAGTGACAATATTCTCAGATTCCAACCGGTAGCTACAAGAACCAGTACGCGAGGCTCCCCACATGCTAATTTAAGCTTCTGTTGCCCCTCTCTGCCAAGATTGCTTGAAATCGGGCTGCGCACGGATGCACCTCCGCAAGGCTGGCTGTCTCCTCATCCACAGGCCGTTCCCGCGATTGGATTACATTTCCAATCTATATCGGGAGCGTGCTTAGGTCAGGACATTTCTTATGTTGCAGGCTGGGAGGTAGTCAGACGCACAGCTGACCCGCAAACTACCATCCGGATTCTAGCTACTAGCAGACCGAATGGCAGAAGTGACGGCGCCCGAGGAATGGATTTCCATCTCACATTATTTTGCACAGTACGAAGTACACTCTCTGTGCCACTCATCATTGTTATGGATCTCATGTCGGTCTCCACGGCTAGTTCTCTTTAAGTGACGTAGTAAATACAGCAGCTTGCTGCCGGTGACTCTCGCCGCAAGGGAAGTTTCTGTAGAACCTCTGGTCAGTCGTGTTTCGAAGTCGAGGTGTTGTTGCCTTCAGGAGTCTGGACATCGGAAGCCTTCATTCTCAGCAACAAGCTAGAGGTTTCAGTCTAGATCAGCAACGTATTATGGACGATCTTGAGTCTTAATCACTTCGATTCCCAGTATCCTCAGCAACTTCCTTGATAAACACAAATTATACCGATCAGCTGCGTACTAATTCCCCCCATCAACGTCCATGTCTTTTCTAGTGAAATTGGGTAGTATGAGTGTACTATTTAGAGTGACAGGTTCTATTCCTATCGGGCTCCAATACAGAAGAAGTAGAGGGGGTTTTGAGGGTACAATAGAATTGCACGCAATATAGAAAACAACATGGGAATTAGGCATAGCAACCGAAGTGAATGCAAAACTACCAATGTTACAAAATGGCAACTAGTTTTCGGAAATCGAATGCAACAACCCATTGGCTTGTGCTCCAAACCTCCCAACGGAAGCAACAAAGTACATCCAAAAAAGATCGTGAAACATCCACTGCACCCGCACAACCTCGCTCTCCGGAACTGAGAAATTTACATATCGTGGTATTGGTCATCGTGATGTTGCTGTTGATGGCCATCCTCCTCAGGGTGGTGTTGCTGTTGATGACAACTATCATCATGATGACCAGATCCAGAGTGGGTATGATCTTCGTGCCCACCCATGTGATGGCCCAGATGATCATCGTGTCCCGAGCCTTCATGCGCTTCACCATGACTGCCGTCATGGTCTAAGAGAAATGGTTAGCCACTACAATGTTCCTGGGTATGGATGTGTCGGGTTGTTGGGAACTCACAATCTCCTTCATGCTTGTTGGAGCTTCCGTCGTGGGAGTGGCCCCAGCCAGCGTGCTCGTGGTGATGGTGGCCATCATGTTCATGACTCCACTGGCCATCGTCGCCTCCGTGTTCGTCGTAATGACCGCTCCCATCGTTCATGCCCGAGTCGTCGCAGTAGTCCTCGCCATCATGCCAAGCATCTTCAGTGGCGTCAGCAAGGTCATGAACACCATCGACGATATCTTCGAGTCCGTGCTCGGCAAGATGTTCCACGTGATCGAGAACCATTGTGTGGTGTATGGGTACTGTGGATGATGAACTGAGTGGGACAATTATAAGCGGCAAGTTATTCTCAATGGAGGCTTGAAAAATGTTGGATTTTGATGAATGGCACTGCTGATGTGCTCTGTTCTTTTGCCAAGGCGAACCTTGAGTTCTTATATCGTCTACTTCTGGATTTCCAACCACGATCAAAAATAGTAACTCGTCTGCACGTGTTGCTCAAGGAACGTTCAAGCTGAGTAATAACTTCAATCTTATCACAGAGCAACTGTAGGATTGGGGCTATTCCTTCATCAGGACCATATCTCGAGGGGCAAGCGATAGACCGAGGCAGTGCCACAGTGGTAAAAATGGACCACAATCCCTTCCATATTCATCAACCCTATGCTGCAAGAGGAGGTGAGTTTATTGTTAGATGTAGAAGTCAGTGCTTCGGTTACCGTAAGGCCAGGGTGTCATTGTCCCTGTCATCTCGTACATGCAGTTGAATGAAGGTGGTATAAGCACTATGCATACCTCGTACTAGATAGAGAAGATGTCGGCAGTCCAAGGAGCCATACACTAGCCCCGAGGTGGTAGCAAAGTGATAAAAGGGCTAGCTTGACAAGTGGATACCATTATAATGAACAGGGGTAGTAAGGGGGCCGCCCCCGCCTGGGCACTCGGTAAAAGACCACCAATGAGACTATAGAGTCTAGTTACCTACCTAGGTATGAAAATAACCTGTATTTTACATAACTTTTCTTCGCATTCTCTACCGATTACATGGCACCCCAACACGTGGGATCATGGCGACTTGCTTACGCCTCACCAGCCACACAAGTCGTTCTGCCAACTAACCAGCTATCATGTCCACAACCACCCACTGATAGTGTTTGATCGAGTCAAAAGTTGGAAAGCGCTTGCACCCGTAATCATCGGTAAGATAGATTGGCCATTGTTCTGACCATTTCGACGCGTCGCTTTTACACCGCCCGGAATAGGTACTCGGCTCGACCTAAATAGAACGAATCCTTGTACGTACATGCAGTATTCCAGCCTAACTAGGCTGCGCCTCTAAGCCCTCTACACATCATGCTGTGGGATGTCGCCAAAGAGAACCACCTTCACGGCTGTAAATACTGGGAGCTTGTACCGCAGCGGTATTTGAACTTGTATATAACTCATAGATTGCATATCTGGGATGCTTGGGAGGAAAAGTAACTCCCACCGATAGAGATTAGGTAGGCTTCCAGGTTCTCGGCCTTCGTTTTATCAACCTTGCCTATTATACTGCAATGGGAAAATTTAGTTTGAAAAAGGCTCCTAAGCCGTCAAGCTCTGCTCCTAAAGAACCACCACCACCTCCTCCTCCTCCTCCCAAACCAGCGGCTCCAGCGAAGCCACCATCACCGCCGCCACCACCACCTCCCAAACCTCCAGCGGCTCCAGCAGCGAGTCATCCAGCATCTCCACCAGAGCCGCCATCATTACCACCACATAATCCTCCAGTAACTCCAGAGAAGCAACCACCGCCGCCAGGAGAACCTCACGGGACAGAGCCGAACCAACCAACAGAAACGCCATTGCCAGGAGAACCTCACGGGACTGATCTCAAACATTCAACAGAAACACCATTGCCAGGAGAACCCCACGGGACAGAGCCGAACCATCCAACAGAAACACCACTGCCAGGAGAACCTCACGGGACTGGGCTCCAACATCCACCACCCCCCGGTCATCCAGACACCGAGCCGGGCCATCCAGAAGAGCCACCATTCGAAGTCCCGGGTGCTCAGCAGCCACATGAGTCGCAAGTCCCTACAAAGCCCCTACATCCAGGCACCATTCCGCCTGGTAATGAACATCAACCGACAAGTTCATACCCGCCAAACGAGAACTCTTTCCCCTTCGGCTCGGGAGCAACTGACCCAAACTCGTATTATGGCCAGCAGCCCAGCTACAATTGGCAAGATGACTTGAAAAGCCAGCTCACAGGCATCGGTGTGAATGCAGCGAATACTACAGTCACAGGTCTTATCCAAACTGGTCTACAAAAATGGCAAAATCAACAGTACCCGAATATGTACCCAGGGGGAGCCGTAGATCCCAACGCATACCCTTCGGATCCCAACGCATACCCGACAGATCCTAACGCGTACCCGACAGATCCTAACGAAGACCCTTTAGATCCTAACGCATACCCTTCAGATCCTAACGTATACCCTTCAGATCCTAACGCATACCCGACAGATCCTAACGCGTACCCGACAGATCCTAACGAAGACCCTTCAGATCCTAACGCGTACCCGACAGATCCCAACGAAGACCCTTTAGATCCCAACGCATACCCGACAGATTTTAACGCGTACCCGCCAGATCCCAACGAAGACCCTTCAGATCCCAACGCATACCCGACAGATCCTAACGAAGATCCTTTAGATCCTAACGCATACCCCACAGATCCTTATATGGGCGCGGATCCCAGTATGGGCGCGGGTTTCGATACCGGTGCGAGCGTCGATAGCGGCGCGAACGTCAATAACGGCGGGAACACCAGCACCCACAACACGAACTTCGCCAACAACACGAATCCCAGCAATGATATGGAACACGGTGGCGATATGGAGCACGGTGAGGATATGGGGCAGTATGACGGGTTGGAGACTGATGGCGGGACATATTGGCCTGGAGACCAATATCACGATGAAGACGATATACAGGGCGAGGATGAGGCTAATGGAGGGTATTTGGACCCCGCGGACGAACAAACTGCAGAGGGTGGTCATTCTGGAGGCGCCGGCATGTTGGGGAATGCGCCATACGGCACATCCATCCATCAACCCCCCGGCGCAAGGATTGGGGTAACCATCCGATAGAGGTGTGATGTTCTGCTCCCTCGAGCCCATACCAGGATCGAATGCTCTTCATTTGTTTGGAGTTAGGAGAGGGATTTGCCCTTCGTTTATATCAGCAGGAATGAGACTAGGGCATTTGCTTGAAGGAATCTGCGGAACAGGCTCTCCTTTTGCTTCACGTTGAAGTTTACTCTCGTGTCTTTGACAAGCGCCAGACTCACACAGCGAAAGATGACAATTTTCAGACCCAAGGTGTATAGTTTGTGTGTCTTACACACTAATGATCAATTTCAGACTCATTCAAACCAAGTGGACGACGAATTTCATAAACTTTCGATATCAGTCACGCTGTTAAAGTCAAATAAAGCCCCACCAATTCAGAAGACTGAGCTCAACTTTTCTGCGTTTTGTACAGAGTTGTCGGTCCTTGCTTAGTGCTCCACCGTGGAGTTGTTTCCTGCCTTGTCGCATCTTTGGATATGACTCTTGACGAGGTTCCATTGATGAAGAAGGTTCTCTGGCAAGCTGCATGTTGGCGAAGTGCGCTCGCCTAAATTGCCTCGTTGGATAACGGGGGAAATCTCTCTTCCTGACTAGTCCGCCTGCCCTCTTTCTCAATGTATTCGGTAGTAGAAGCGATATTCATGATGGAGACAGCCTTGGAAAATGCATTCACCATGCTCAACCGAGGAGCTTCGCCAGAAAACCCCGTGCTTGTCGTGGG
Source organism: Cladophialophora psammophila CBS 110553 (assembly GCF_000585535.1). Lineage (NCBI taxonomy): Eukaryota > Fungi > Ascomycota > Eurotiomycetes > Chaetothyriales > Herpotrichiellaceae > Cladophialophora > Cladophialophora psammophila. The sequence goes on along the minus strand of NW_006912926.1, from coordinate 1,769,463 downwards.
AGGAGGTATATCCATCAATACGCCCAACGATCAGGCTCTAACTCGAATATGCGGCGGGTGATTGTGGGCTTGCTATTGCTTCTGGGCTGAAACAGGTGCGAACCTCAGAAGCAAATAGCCGTCCTCGGGTCAAAGTGGTCTGTCGAAACTGAGGCGTATTAGGCAAGAGTCTCGTACATCCTGTTCGAGCGAGATACAAGGGAAGAATTTCCGAATAAGACACGAGATTGGGGTGAGCGCCTCCCGGAAAGACGTCTCCGACCCTATGGATGCGCTGCTCAGGAAGAAAATCTAGGAATGCTCATTCACTGGGGCGAGGAGGACTTGAAGAAGGTCTTACCGGAAAGTCTTGGAGCGCGATTACATGAAGCAACAGTCGATCCTCACTACAACTGGAAACAAGATCAAACTTTCCACATCTCGACGCAGACACGGGGGAGGTTGTGCGGTATCTCCAGATGCCCGCCATCACGCGAGGGTCGCGGAAGAAACTTCGCAGGTTCTTGAGCGAGAACCAGAAGTTGAACATCAAAGTTGAGTCCCCCATCCAACGCTGTATACTTTACTACGCTCTCTCCTGCTGAATTCATAGAGCTTAGCTTAGTAAACGCCTCCTGGATGTCAGTATCGAATCGCCTAAGCAAGTCACCGCCGAGTTCGAGGACGGTTCTCAGGAGACTGGTGCGTGTCTCTTGGGTTGTGATGGCTCTAAATCTCGGGTACGGGAATTTCTCTGCGGCGATAAGGGCAAGCTGCTTGGGATGGACCTGACGATGATCAACCATGTCGCGAAATACACTGCAGAACAAGCTCTAGTCTTGCATATGCATCATCCTATTGTGAAGCTTGCATTTCCGGTGATGGATGCACTGCACTTCTTGCAGGTAACCATTACTACATCCCCTTTCCATCTCAAAGTAAATCCGAGACCATTTTCAGAGCCTAACCACCGCAAATTATTTACAGTATTTGATGCCTCGGGCAAAGATCATCCAGAGAACTGGATCCATCAAATCTACTTCTCATGGAGAGGTCCTTAGTACGCAGCCGACCTTGGAGATCCCCAAGAACGCCTGCGATACTTTAAAACCCGAGCATCGCGACTGTCTGAACCATTCAGAACGGCTGTGCTTGCGCTGCAGAATGATGAAATTATCCCGGTCGCCCCCAGAATGCAGTTTGCGCCATTCCCGGGGGACAATACGGATGGAAGAGTCACGCTGGCTGGCGACGCAGCCCATGTAATGCTTCCACGTGAGTCACCCAGTGATTTGCTGCTCACCGTTCACCCATTGACTTTTTGCTTTGCTTTGAACAGATAGGGGCCAAGGCCTCAACAACGCATTCAAAGACGCTAGCGAGATTGTTGCTGCATTTTCAGCAGTCTATACAGGCAGCGGATCCCTGAAAGATGCCATCGACGCATATGAGGCAGAGATGATCCCTCGTGGTGCTGCAGAGATTGGACTCATCCGACAGCTAGCAGATAAGAGAATCAATGCCCATTATGAGGATGACATTGTGCGAATGGGACTACACAGGCAGAGGTCCTGAGAATATGCTGAACTGCATCAGAAATTTCGAAATGTCCAGGGATTGCAGGTGGTTCAAATACCCTGTACAGAAGTTCCCAACTCATCGTGGAGGATGATATGACTGGCATGCTATATCTCTCAATACATTCTCCACTATCATATTCCAACGATCTAACCTTGTATATAAAAGGCGTTCGCAGTCCTCTCGAAGAGCTTTTGTCTTGGGTATCGTCTAATACTCAAACGGTGTCAACTTCACCGCCTCATCTGCTTCTCGATAAGCGTCGTAACCATAAAGCCACGGCTGTACCTCTGGACAGGTCCTACAATTAGTGTCAGCATCATCCCACATCAGCGAAGGAAAAATAAACACTTACCAACGACTAGGAAACTTGCCAGATATCTCTTTACCCAGTTGTGATTCGAAGAGCCTGTCCCTTTCCTGCTGTTCCAGGCCGTCGGGCATGTGAAATGCCTCCCTCTGATGGAAGGTTTCTCGGGCAATACTCTCGCTTCTGGGTTTACGGAGGCGTTCATAGAGCGTGATCGCCGATGGCAATTGTTCCTTGGATGTGACATACGACAGCAATCTTCTTAGGACCCCACCATCTTCGATGGATGAATTTGCACCTTGTGCAAGATAGGGAAGCATTGGGTGGCAGGAATCGCCGAGCAAGACGAAGTTCTTCTCCAGATTCGTCCATGATGCAACCTCTTCACGATGCATAAGTTTCCACTTGTCGACTTGATCAACTTGCTTGAGGAAACGGGTGAGTATGGGATCCCACCCAGCAAATAATGCCTGCATCTCGCTGACTGAGCCTGTCGTTCGTGAAAGTCCGTGCGGGAGGTCGTCTGGGCAAAGGAGGACTATATTGTACATTGTGCCGCCTCTGATTGAGTATGCCACTGCGTGGGAATAGGGGCCGATCCAGAAATGAACCTGAGGGTTAGCGATCCAATGCCTCAATTCAGGATCTGTGATCTTGTCAAGTTGTAGAACAATTCTGTAAGCCAAGTCTCCGGTCGGTAACGGCTCGTCGGCTTTCTTCAACATGCTCTCTCTACATTTTGACCACAGTCCGTCAGCCCCAACGACTAGGTCGCTTTGAACTTCTCGACCGGATTTGAAGACGACTTTCGGCCCTGCCGATGTGCTCACAACCAACGGCACGCGACAATCGAGCTGCACAATGACACCAAGCGAGATGGCTTTATTATACAAGATCTTCTGCAAATCAACCCGGTGAATGTCAAGGAAAGGGATGCCGTATTTTTGCTGAAGGTTCTTGTCAAAATCCCGTTCCTCTGCCAGAATCTTGCCGTCCCTGTATCTGTGCACAGCCAGGACCGTCGGTATTGCAGCTAGGGCCTTGATTGAATCTTCCAAGCCCCACTCTCGAAACAATTTCGAAGCATTTGGGGTGATTTGTAGTCCAGCACCGATCTCAGCCAGTTCTTTGGCGGCCTCGAAGACTGTGACCCTGTGTCCTGCAAGAGCACAGGAGATGGCGGCAGCCAGACCTGCTAACCCTGCTCCCACGATCACAATGTTCAACTTGTCTTCGCATCTGTGGACGTCGGCTTGATCAGATGCCGAGTCACTCTGAACACCTGTTGCCATTGAAGCCACAAGGTAGATACATCTGGATCCTTGCTTAATCTGATTCAAATAGAGCGGGAATGGTCGGCCCGGCCTTTCTTCAAAACGTGAGCGCGACGCCCTCTGCGGATATTCCAACCATTACCAGCGCAGAAGGAGGGGAGGGGAACAGCTGTGGCTTGGTGGGTACGGGTCGATCTCTCTCGGTAGTTGGTCTTCTTCAACTACCGATCGACCCTGGCATGCCTCACCAGCCTGAGGAAGCGACGAGCAAAGCCAAATCCGACATCAACAATTCATCTTCTCACCTTCGAGTGAGAATCATTCGGGTCGCGATGGATAATCTTCCGCAGCTTGGCAAAGCAATTGCTCAGGTCGTAGTGCCAACATACCAGCTATACAAGCCATTGTTGCTAATTCAAGCCGACACCATCAAATCGACATCCCGTCAGACCTTCAGCTATGGCAAGCATCCGCGCCAGCAGTTAGATCTCTACACTCCCACCAGTACAACACAATCAAAGATCAGTAATTCTGCTTTGATCTTCTTGTATGGCGGAGGATTTGTCAGAGGCGATAAAATCAACCCAGGTTTTCCCGAGGGTTTGGTGTATGCGAACGTAGGCCATTTTTTTGCGGAAAACCTGGGAGTCAAGGTCGTTATTCCTGACTACCGACTCATCTCTCACGGCGCAGCCTTCCCTTCCGGAGGCCAAGATCTGGAACTGGTCATCGATTGGGTCAACGGCCATATGGGCAACGATATGGCAAAACCGATGAACCTTTACATCATGGGTAACTCTGCCGGAGGTGTTCATTTAGCAACCTATCTCTTTGCGCCCGAATTTGGCCGAAGTCGCCAGAGAATGCTTATAGGAGATGCTCCAGATCTGAAATTGAAGGGGGTCATATTTCTTTCGGCCCCCTTCCATTTCGATTGTGCCGTTGCAGAGAGAGCACAAAACCTCCAAGCATATTTCGGGAATCACGTCGGCAACTTATGCCCCTTGGGTCTGCTGAGATCTTGCAAGGAAGACGGGTCCATTAGTGAATTCAAAAGAGTCCCGGTCATGGTTCTTTACGGAGGTCTTGATCCGGAAGACGAGATACTGAGGTCAAAAAATGAGTTTGTGAAAGAGTGGATTGAAACAGACGTTGTAGCCGACGAATTGACAGTCTTAAAAATGGAAGGTCACAATCATATCAGCCCGGTCTTAGGGCTGGGAACAGGGATCTCAAAAGAAGAAGCCTGGGGTCGGCAGGTGGTCGAGTTCATCATTGCAGCCGCCTCCAAGGGCTGATCAGGTGTTGTGGACAGGCGGCGACTTGGGCGAGGTGTTGTTTCCTCAATGTCGGTCGTCTCCAGAGGATCATTCTGAGCCGTGAATTCAAGGGCTTCTCCAAGTGAATTTAAGAATAATACATTTGCATGTAGAGCCTTACTTGCTTCAGAAGATATCGCAATGCATTTGATACATCCACTTGACAATACCATGGGAGAGCATTTATGGCAGAGTTTATCGGTATTGGAGCCAGCCGTACGCCAGGTTCTCCTCGTTGTTACGGGAGAAGCGGTAGGGTCCTCCAGCTTGATGTACCGAAGTAGTAGCCGGCGAAAGTCTGTCTTATCAAGACCATCACTAGTGATCTGTTTCAGAGTGTTGGGGGACAGGAGGTCGGCTGCAGTCGGTCGCTATGGTCAGACCGAACCATAGGCAACAGTGAGACGAAGCCCTGTTCTTGTCCGGGTACCCTAGCTTGAGGGATGAAATCCATTACTCGTGAATTGTGACCTTCCATTGCACAGACGATTTTGTCGTGTGTAATGACAGTACGTCGTGTGGTGGAAGCTCCAACTGGTTTGGATGGGGGAATGATAGAGGCCATTTGCTAAATCCTGAACGTCAAAGCATCTTCATGCAGCAAGAGTCACGGGCATATTGTTTGTCGATAAGAGCAAGGAAGTGCCTGAACTTCGTCGGTTTAGAAGGCCTTGAAGGAGACACCTTTCTGCCGACGCAAGAGACACAACGATACCACCTAGTCTAGAGATGATGTCAGCGACGCAGGCGTCGGGCGTGGTATATCGCTCAGCAGCTCTTGTAGAGGCTGTTGTCTAGGCCCTGAGGCTTTCCGTCATTTCAGTGCGAATTCCGATATCTTCGTGGGCTGCCTCCTTGTTGTTGTATATGCCCACAATTTCAAGGGAGCTGTCAATTGCGTCCAGAAGGCCTCGAGATGTAATGGGCATTTGGCGCTCCACCCTGCTCTCAATAACCAGGTTTCACTTCGGTTTTAGTCTGCACTGCTCATTGTAAAGATCAGCTATCGTGATTCACTCAAGCCAGTTGTTCATAACACGAAAAGCGTTAGCATCGTCGACTTCGAACCATTCTTGGTGTTGCTTGAAACATGACATGTTATGTTTGCATTGAATCTCTCTTCGCCAATACGAGAAATGGATGGATCCCTCGACGAGCTTTCTGTAAGGAACATCCTGGAGATGGTGCTTCAAGATCGACTGATAGCTGCAGGTCCCTCCCCAGCACCATAACCGGGAGATGACATCTTTTGAGAACCCTATCTCGATTATTGCTGGGCTGGATTCTCTAGAGAACGCGTAAATATCACCAATTTCAGATCGCTCTTTCCTTATTGGGCCTTTTGACAAATTATGACGCAAGGTTCTGCTAGGCTTTTTCATAGGTTCGAACTCGGAGACAGCGGACGCATGGTGGCGTCAGATGACGGAATGGACAATGAGGCATTTCGGGGAGCTGATCTCAGAGCATATCTTGCCGGAGGTCCTGGGCGATCGATATAATTTGCAGAGTTCTGCCTGACCACCAAAGACGAGCATCGGGCTCTTCCTCTACAACATCATGCTGTTGTGTAGGATCTTTGAGCTGGCTTTGCCACTGCGGACGGACTTCTCTCGCTGAAGCGGTGTCTTGATGGATCTTAGGCTTATGTTACCGCCAGCAGCAAAGCTCGGCAAGCCTCCCGATAAAAGAGGACATAGGTGTTTCGAAGGCCGACATGCTGACGAGCCTCTGTCGGAGCCTGATGGCCTCTTCACGATCAGTCTTTATCTCTGGAGCGCCGACGTCCTTTTTCTCGGAGGTAATAAACACATTTGGCGTCCTTGGCTGTAAGATCAAGGCCGAGTTTATGCGGGAAGTCCGTTTCCAACGGAATTAAGCCCACTCCGCGCTTTAGCTCGAGAGCCTTGGTGGTGATTACACCGCAGGAGAGTCAAACCTGCAAGTTGTAGTGTTGAGCTCGCCTCTGACAGAGCTCCTTTACGTAGGAAGTTGGGAGATATCAGATAACCAATCGAGATCACCGCTGGCTTCTGGTGGTCAATTCAGATTTGGGACAGAGCGAATCCAGGGATGAGAGCCTATTCGTTGATTGCGCCTTATTGGGGGTCACAAGGCCCAGGACTCAGAGCGACCGTTTGGATTCGCCGCCCAGACCAGCGTTAGCGCCGACTATGGTGCCTGCGCAAGGCTGAAAATCCACACACCTCTGGCCCACTGGCGCAATGCCGTCGACAGGATTTAGTCATGGAAGGATCCTCGGAAGTTGTACTAGCAAGTGGTCCAGAGTCGGCTGCATTTTGCACCGCATACGTTTTTGCACACAGATGTGCATTCAACAGCCATCCACAGTACCCACCATGACCAACATCGAAAACTCGGGCAGTGAAAGGGATCGCGGACAGCGGCCGAGATGTTGTATTTCACAGTCCTCTGTTAAAGGTCTGCCCCAAGCCGGCGCGTGGTCCAGTAAACGGCCACATCAAAGACATTGACCCGGAACGGGAGATGTGGTTGAAGGCTGGGCATCCGTTGGCCTAGGGGCTTCAGGGTTTCAGGCGACATGTGTGTGAGCGTCGTAGCCACGGTTCGTGAGCAAGAAGAATTGCCCGTCCTCAGAGACGTGGGTGGGATGATTGATTTCTCCTCTTTTCCGATTACCCGCAATTGGCCAAGGCAATCTGTTCAGTTAAGCGCACCCAATAACTTGGATGGTAGCTTTGCAGTCACTCTGGGCAAAGCCGAATATAATAGCCTGGAGCCGAACAGGACGGCTGGGAAAGATGGACTAGAATTGGACAGGGTGGAAAAGCAGTCGATCTCGGGGAATGACGCTGAAGCATCAGGATTGGGTATCTTATTGTATCTGTACACGTATACATGGTGTGAACCGACATGTCTTGTCCCATCTAATCTCCTTTGCAATATTCCATGTCGCATGGCTGAGGAGGGGCAACCATCCCGAATATACTGTAGTAAAAAAGGCACTGTTGTGCACCTTATCTGCCCAAATGCACCTGACCCCATCATGTTCAAGCATTAAATGTCGTATAGTCCGAAAATCGTCATCGTCAGAATCAAAAACTCAATGTCCATCATACTGTACATCGCCATCAAATCATATCATCTCGCCCCCAGCTTATCCCGGATGACGACGCTCTCTCGCAACTAGTGCGAAGTCGGCACAACCAGCATTTCTCGACTACCCGGCCTCTGCAAGCGGTCAATGCCAAGATGTTCTTTCCCGTCCCGGCCGACGAAGATACCGAAGGCATATCTCATCCCAGTATCCTGCGCCAGACGACGGACAGCACGCCGAGGACGACCACTTTTCTCGTCCACTTCGGCGTCACCGGTCAATGACGTTGGGGTCGCGGGGGACCCAGTCAATCTCTTGACCAACTCAACTTTCGTTCCGATGTTCTGTAAAGCGACATCACCAAGCAATGGGCTAGCATATAGCCAACTCAGCAGAGCGGCAATGGTGTCGATATTGTGCGGCAGATATCGCTTTCTGGTGGGCCAGATGAAAAGGTACGAAAATGCATAGATAGTGACCAGCACGCATAGTGCAATGTACCCAGGCATGCTGGCGACAATTCTGACTTGATTGTCTGAGGAGAAGAACACTGCAGTAAATACTCCACCAGCCAGGACAGGAATAGAGAGTGAGAGCAACGCGATAAAGGTGATGTATGCAACCTTGTAATCACGATTGATCAGAGCCCGGATAATGACTCGAACATGTCCATAGGCAGGATATGACAGTAGTAGCGAGTCTCCTGCCGTGGCCCCGGCTGGTTGAGACAGATTGCGGAACGGCTGGACTGCTCTGTAATACATGTCAATTGGCTGCCAAGCAAGGAACAGCACCATGCCGAGAAACGCTGGCAGAAAGCTGTAGAGGAAGTTGGCTGGTGAGAAGCCACTCGAATCTGTCAGAGATGGGAGGAGAGGGCGAAATCCGTCTTGCACCGCTTTTTTGACAAAGCTGACGACCAAAAAGGCGATGACCAGCAGAACAGCTGCGACAATCCAGGCCAAGACAAACGAGTCGCGGAGGAACCAAGGCGTCCACCGATATCGGACAAACGGCGAGTGGATATTACGAGAAAAAGCGGAGCCGTAAGAATGCCGTTGAGCCTCAATATCGCCCAGCTCATTTGAGGGATGGATAGCCTTTGGCTTCTCGGGCGGGAATGATAGGTTTTTGACAGGTGCGTATTCCTCTCCCACGCCATGAAATACTTCTGGTCTTTCAGACGTGGTGAAGAAACCTAGACGCAGATTCCTTGGAGGGATCTGCCCGTTTGGTTGTGGTGATATCTCGGATTGCTCGAAATCAGAACCCACGTTTGACCTCTGAAACAAGCAGATCAGATCAGCTAGAGAGCAAGGATCCCAAAGCAGATTGGAATTCCGTCGTCGAAACCGGAAAGCGCAATACAGAAGTCCGAGTCCCAGGAGGATGTAGAGAGCCAATAGGGTCCAGCCGACGCCTCGAACAGTTGTCCATCGAAAACGTGCTGGGCCATCATCTGTGATCCACTGGGTCTGGAACACGCATGCGAGAAGCGGGATAGTAAAGCTCGTCATCCAGAAGATCAAGAATGTCACGCCCAGCAAGAGCTCGCTGTTCCGGAAGAAAGTGAAGTCAGGCAGAAGATAGTTTGCCGGCAGAACCCGCATGTTCTGCAAGGCCCAGCGATTACGACGGCCAGGGCCCATGCAGTAGTAAGGTAGGGATCGGTACACTGCGGCTTCGATCACAAAAAGCCACAGGATCAAGAGAATGCCAACCAGTTGTGGTAGATACTGGAAGACAAAGTAGCGTGGCGTCGTGTTTCCATCATAGTCGAAAAGTGCGTGATTCGTGCCTGCATATACCAGGCTAAATATCAGGGCGGCGATCATTAAAAGGCATAAGAAGAAGTAGAGACCGAGAATTGGAAGTCGTAAAGGTAGTGGTACATAGCCGAGGCGCATACGAAGGTCTTTCGAAAGATCGACGGGGATCATGACCTCCTGCGGGCCTATGTCTGACGGAGCCCGAGAGGGCGGACGGGGTGAGACAGGCTGGGGGGGTGGAGTCGGAGGAGGAGGAGAGGGTGTTCGTGCTTGAGGGCTATCGTCAAATCCAGGCTCCACTGGAGGACGAGGCGCAGGAAGAGGCACATTCGGGGCAGGAAAGGTACTGTCCCTGCCTCGACCTATGACATCCTCGTCTCTGGTCAATTGCTCGATAGCAAATCGGATGTATGGTGTATCGTCAACCCCCGGAGTCGGAGGGCTCATCTCGTCGAAACTGGACAGCATCCGCACCGTTGTCTGTGCACCTATATTTTGGTTGTGTCGAATGTTCAGAGGTGCCGGCTGAATCGCGCCGGGTCTTGAAGGAAGCGTCATCTCGGAGTCGATAGGGTTGTGCTGTACAAGTGGAGTAGAGATCCTTGAGGGAGGGGTCTCATAGCTTGCTTTGGATGCGTCCGACTTTTGACTGGCGACTTCGGAGGCATAGTCAGAGAAGTATTCGTTTGTAGCCGAAGAGGACTTGAGGGAGTCGGACTTGATGTATTGAGGAGTGGTTCGCTTGACTGTTTGAATGTGAGCGTTGGGATCAGTGACCAAGTTCATTACTTTGAGGGAAAAGCTCGTGAGCAAGGATGCGCAAAAGCAGAAAGGAACGGAAAATCAAGAGACGCACGTTGACGACAGTGGAAGAGAGCAGGGGAGTAAGGTTTAATGAAGCAACCGGAGAATTAAGAAGGAAACGTGGAACGTGAGGCTGGGATTGAGCTGGTTCTGCTCGTGGACGATGGTGTGGTGGTGGTTGGGAGCGGGCGGAGACCGGTGAAGGTTCCCAGCCTCCCGCAACAAGATGGAGCAACCAGAGTGAAACACATCACGAAAGCAGAGGCGAAAACCCGGTTTGGGCAGAGCACATATATATGTGAGCTAGTAAGTGGCACTCCTTCCCAGCCATATGGAGTGAGTGTTGTCAAGCAATGCGTACGAGGTACCTCATCCGGAGTAGGTAGAACAGCTTACCCAGTACCGCGGTGGTGTTGACAGCAATGCTGGCGTCGTTGGCCTTGCCGTTGCCAAGACGAGTCAATCTGCTCCACCTCAGCCTAGTTAACTAGCGCCTTGGCATTAATGTGCCACGTCAATCCGGATTCCTGGTTGAAGTCAGCCTTGCCGCTTTATTTTGGAACGAGCTCAGCCTTGTCCATTGTTCCTTGTGCAAGTAGTTGTAAGAGAGGCAGCCGCCCACTTCATCTCGTACGCTCGTCACATCCTGCAACGAAAATGAGACTCCTGGCTTAATCGCAAAACCCTGAACTGATACAAATTCAACTCCTGCTGCCACGATGTTCATTAGCTGAATCTCCTTTCCACAGATTGTTGGGAAGGTGCCCTCGTGTCGCACTTACTCGGGATATTCGGCTGGCGATAGATTGCTTTCATTGTTGGCAATCTGTGATCAGGTAAGTGCAGTGCTGACATGATCTTGACCAGTGTACGAGGTCCGGCAGTTTCAATTCACGCCGTCCACTCAGTGAAAGGTCCTGTGTCTTCACACCCTGCATCTTCCATTCGCTCTCTATTCCTTATTGCTCACATTCCCCTGTTCAACCGTATCATTACCACATCCCTGATCTTTAAGGATTGCGATAAGCTGCAAAGTCTGCCGATGATGATTTTCACAGCTCTCGCTGCCGCAACATGGCTTGCAGGGCTGTCAGCAGCGGCACCAATAAAGATGGACAATGCGCTTAATGTCCTACACAACCGGGTGTCTGCTATTCTTGACCAACTATGCTCGTCCAAAAGTTGTCTCTTTGGAGAAGCAGTGTTTGACTTCTCATCTTTCTCTTGCTCCTGTTCAGCGTGGCCCGTGATTCCCGTGAGTCCAAATGCAAATACACCGCAACCCTGTTGCTTGTGATTCCTAACCAACCTGTTGCTCAGTTTCCCGATCCATGTCGAACCTTACAATGCCAAAATCGAAAGGAACCGTTCTACTCTGTGATAGCAGATTCGTGTTACTGTGGCACCATGGACGACTGGCACAGCAAGGCAAACGAAGTGTACAATTCACTCCAAGGGTCGGATCAAGAGCCGTTGAACGACCTGCACCGCCGCCAGACACCAACGAGTTCAGCACGGCCTATCGATACCGCAGTCCCCACGTTCATACCTCCGCCGAATCAAGACATCACCCCAGAATTAATTCAGCAATCACTGAGTGTGCAACCGCAGAATACGGCATTGGTTGGCTCCATAATCCCTTACTTTCGAGATGGCGTCATCCAAATCTTCTTGCAGCTGGATGGCCCAGTAGCTACCACACTTGTGGTCAACTGCAGCACTTCTTTGCCGTGCGGCACAATTGGATTGGTCAACCCTCAGCCTAACCTTGCCTTGGTACCTCTGGTTGTGAATCAAGGTCAAGGACAGCCTCAGACGGCGGTTGCCGATTGTCAGTGCATCGCAGTCAACATTTACAATCCTCATATCGTCACGTACTGGATCCAGAAACTCAGCGATGGCAGCGTCTATTCAATTCTCGGAAATAATGTAGTTATGGATATTGACAAAATGAATACGACCCAGAGTACGGCTTTGACTCTGACCGCTCTATCTCAGGGCGCCGCTAAACGCAGCTTTCATGATAATGTTGTGTACATTCCACCCGAAAAACGGCAACTCTGGAGCGTTCAATGTGACTGGCCTTGCCCTTTCTACCACATGAACAAGATCAAGGGCACCGATGGTTACTGCGGCTGCATGTTCAACGATGCAGGCAAGGAACTAGACGCCCGAGAACTGATTGAGCCAAACCTGTACAATTCAAAGATGACTGAGAAAGCTTGTGCCGCCATGACATGTTTCAACAACGGAGGCGATGCGACGCCGGCGCTCTTTCATCCCTTCCACTTGACATGTTGGTGTATCACTCAACCCTACATTGATTCCAACCCCAGTGCTTGGAGTCCCTCGTCGGGAACAACATCGTTCTGAATTAGCCAATTGTGGTGGGAATATGAGTGGATTAACGAATTGAGACTGTACAACCACGAGGCGGCGGGTTTTCTTTGGAATGAGGCAGTCAAGACCTATGAGTATCAAGTTGATGAGAACAGTCTTCTGTGCGAATTCGGCATACGATCAGCCATGATCAAGTGAGATGATGCAGAACATCAGCGCACCCCTGGATGAGCGAACAACGGTGAGACAGATCAAAAGAGTAGCCGGTACCAATAAGCATCCCAGATTGGATCGAATGAGAACACCGATAGACATAATAGTGAGAATGACATCGACTAAGCGAGAGTCAAATTGTGTGTTGGGGAAATGTGTCTCTGCATTCTCAAGTGCCTTGGACGAACCGTTTGTCCTAGGAGCTTCACAAAACTGACGACAAAGGCTAGACAGTATTGTATTGAGACCATGACAGAACTCGCCCATTGCGCCTTCGCTTGCTGTGAAAACATCCCGAACATGAGTTGTGAACCCAAAATAGAAAAGGACTTCAACTGATAGGAAGAAGAATTAGTCTCTTTGCCTTTTCCCGTTTAAGCCGGCTTGAATCCACGGCCTTGTTTTCTCCCTTTTAAAAGGGTTCTTTTTGTTCGACACCGTTAGTTTTATTCGCTGTGTGCCTCGGATATCCCCTCGCTCTCAATCGCGAACCAAGATGTTGTCTTATTCCCAGGGAGTCGTGGACCGTTGGGCTATCTCGACTCCCCCTTTTTTTGCTTCTCGCGGGCTTGTTTCCACGAATGATGTCCCGAAGATGGAAGGAGCCGAATGAGATCAGTTACAGCATCGCTAGAGGGTTAGATCGATTAACCCGCTCGTGAAGTCGAGCTTGCATATGTGCATTCATTAAATCCATATTGTACCTTGTGTTGTACATTGAGCGTAAGAGTAGGAAGCCGCCCATTGATTAGGTTATTGGAAGATTGTTTTTTCCTTTTCTTTTCTCTCTTTTCTTTTGCGGACCCGAGATGGTGATGAATTTCTTGCAAGTTTGCAAGGTGGCGGCCGTTGTTCACCTGAGTAACAAGGGGTCAAAGAAATATTCCGCCCGCCATAACAAAGGGCTGAGCGTTCGGGGATTGTGCCTGGTTTCTCTTCGTACTGTCTCAAAAGAGATTTGTTTCCCCTCACCGCCGGGTGGAAGAATTTCCACCATTCCCTGTCCCAGTTCCAGTCCCAGTTCCTTGTTCGCCAGGCAAAACACCCGAGCCACTAACGTAGCTCGTTCGGCTGGGAGTCGTCCTCGCAGTCTGCTCTTCAATAATATCGCTCAGCCTGGTCGGATGATGATGAGGGCGGGCTTGCAAGCTTTCCCAGGCTGTCATGGCTTGAGTTACCGCAGGGGGAACACCTGGTTCGTACACTTGGCCGTCATAGCCTGACGATGTAGGGTCTATTGTTCGGCCTTGAGGGATAGGTGGGAGGGCACCGGTCGTGGTACGAGGAATTCCTGCGGATGTGGTGGGTGGCTGTTGTGACGATTGAGGCTGTCGATACTGTGCAGCGTACATTCTCTCACGCTCGACGTCGGCGGCATGGTCATCATCATCTTCAGATATTTCTCCTGGTATTTCACCTTCGTCATCGCTAATCTCCCCAGCCAACCGGGATGTCCCTGCTGGTCCTATTGGTTGGCGATAAGGGATGCGGCGGCCCTGCGAGTCTCGCGTGTAGCTGCCATCGGGATTGATATGGTATTCTTCCTCGGATGGTGCCAGTGACGTGCTGGATGGGATGTACGACTGTTCTGTCCCTCCAGTACCCTGGCGAACTGGTGTAGGTAGTGCACCGGACATTTGAGCATCGCTGGTGGCAGTCTGATAGTAGCGTGACTCACCAGGCGTCCGGGCAGGCGACTGCCCTCCGGTCGCCGCAGCTCGAGCAGCGGCAGTTGCAGCACTGGTTACAGGTTGTGTAGGGCGCGGAGGGGTAGTATAGAATTCCGTATCTGGCTCACGGCGCAGTTGGGCTTGCTGTTCACGCTGGCGAGATGATTCTGTAAATGGGTCTGTCATGGCTGAGGGGCCGCCCGTGTCGGGTCGATATGTGAATTGTCGGTTTTCTTCGCCAGGTGAATCCAGAGATGTCGTTATCGTTTGACGAGAAGAAGGTCGTTGTTGTTGTTGCTGGCCAGACATCATGGTCGGCCCTGCACCAGCTGTCGGCCCATCTCTAGTTTGTGGTCGCTGAGCTGTGCTCACCTGCCGGCTCGGCAAACCCTGCATCGGCACGACTTGGACGCCGCCAATAAGGGTGGGCTCTCCGCTGCGCAAAGCAATGGTTCTCTCACGCTCCTCCTGTTCCCTTCGGCCCAATTCTTCCCAGGCACGGCGAGCTTCTTCCTTGCTGATTTGCAACTCGCGGCGCATCTCTTTTACCAGCTCCTCTGCTCTAGTCTTCTCTGCACGCACCTGTTCTATGGAAGTGGAACTGAGCGTCCGAGCTTCCTTCTCGGCGCGCAGTTGACGCTCAAGCTCTGCCTGTCTTTCTTGAGATTGTTCCTGCTCATGCCGAGTCTCGAAGAACCAGCGTTGGAACTTCCGCTCGGACGATGCTCGAAGACGCTGCAGTTCAACCACCGCGTGAAACAGGTTTGCACCTGCCCGAGACAGGTCATCAATCTGTCGAGCCATTTGCCGATCAAGGGGCTTCCCAGCTAATTCATCGGCATTGTTCTCCATGCGATGGATAAAAGATGATACGATACCCTCCCAACGAGCAGAAAGATCCTCCCAGCGTTCAAACGCGTTGGGGAAGCGACTTCGGCCTCCTGCACCTGAAGTCTGAGGAGGAGGTTGTTGAGCGGATTGGGTGCTAAATGGGGGGACGGCCTGAGCTCGGGCTTGCGGTTGCGGTTGCGGTTGTTGAATAGGTCGCTGCCCCTGTTCCGCCGGTTTCGCTGTTGCAGGAATGCTAAGCTGCTCGTAGGCTTCTGTCCGATTTCGCTGAGTGGCTGCAGAAACCCTAGGATCTCTTCCAGCAGGATCAGGAGCCCTGCCGGTTGTTCTCGAGGAACTGGGTTGGGTGGGTGGTATGTTCTCTTGCCGCCGCGTCGTCGAGGCGACAGGTTGAGAGATCGGTCCACCTATGTTGTAAGTTTGGGGGGGTTGAGCACCGGGTCTGGCAGCCGCTCTTCGTGCAGTGTCCTCCCCAACGCCAACAATTTGTTCTTCCTGTATTCTCCTGGCTTCCTCCTCTTGACGCAGTCTGGCCGCAGCTTCCTCGGCTCTACGAGCTTCCCGAGCCCGCCGGTCTCGCATGACATCTGTAGGAGTACGATATCGTGGGGGTTCGGTGGGAGTCGGGCCAATGCCAGCAGCCGCGGTTGCACGAGTTCCTCCGCCATTCTGAGTACGACTCGACGCAGCAACGGTACCGGGCGCGGTGCCCCTTACCAAATCTGACATTCGAGCCTCTTCTTCGAGTGGATCAGCAGTTAGTGGCTGCGCATTAACACCATCACCTCTTCTGATGGCTTCCAAGGCAAAGAGGATGGCGTCGTGGGTATGTCGAGAGATGTGAAGTGGCCTCCGAGGTCGATAGGTGTCGTCCGAGACCAGTCGCTGGAAAAGACTAGGGGTGGTAGAGCCGGACTCGTCGAAGCGGACTGGCGGTGTAGCAGAGAGAAGTTGTGACCTTCTCGCACGTAGAGGAGACCGAGTTGTCGCCCGCCGCTCTTGTAATCTTGGGGTTCTCCGGAGAGATCGAGCACCGCTAGATTGGGAGGATTGAGGACGTCTTTGCGAGATTGGAGTAGCTATTTGTTGCTGGCGTTGGGGTAAGGGATCTCGTTCCGGGTCGTAGTACTCGTAAAGGTCGTCAAAGGGCGGTTGATCGGGGAGCGACACGTCGACCGCTGGTTGTTGGACGAGGGAGGGATCTTGGGACAATTTGGGGACTGCGCCTGAAGCGCAAGGGTGACGGAGCTGGTGGTAAAGGTTCTGGGGGTGGTAGGGGAAGGACTAAACAGGATTGGAGCCAGGCAAGATGTGAGAGGGACTGAACAGTAACAGTGACAGAGGCATTGACGTGGTGAAGTGGAAGAAGAGCGCGTGGTGGTGTTGGTGGCTGGTCAATTTCTGAAATCATGGAGGTTGGGCCTTCAGCTTCCAGTGCAGAATCGCGCGCCCACAAGTGCGGCGAAGTCGCGTCTCGGAATCGGTGAGGGAATTGAGACAATTTAGCACTCGTTACAGACATCAAAAGTGTCGCCCCGTGGGTTTCGTTAACTAGCGAAATTTTGTTTTAATTGTGTAGGTGTTGAAGATATCGGATCACCATATGGTGGGTGCGGCCGCACTCAACGGGGGGCAGCTATGAGCGCAGTCAGTAACACCTCAGCTCCCTACTTCGCACGAGCGACTTTCTCGGAGCTCGATGGTATTGGAAGCTGCTGCTGCTGATATGGCCCAATGCTGCAATCAGATTTGGAGCTGAGGATATTTATTCCGGTATGGCATGCATCTGGCAAGTCGCAAGATGTCAATTGCGAACGGTAGGAGAACAAACACGGAGGGCAGATTGCTACCAGCAGTCCAGGACCAGATTTCTGGACGGGACGCTTGAAGAGCAGCCTGGAACAATCGCCGACAACGTGTTTGCCATGATCACCGTATTTTCCTTGCTCGGGCAGCCAGTACCTCGTATTTGTGGGATAATCGGTAGAGCGAGGCCGTGGTGCGATATTGGAGAGGCTGGGCGCAAGCTCGCAAAAGCATCGAGGCCCAGATGTGGAGCGATGAGCTGGCAGCATCGTCATCCATGCACCGCCAGAAACAAGCCAAAGCCACCTGGCTGCTCCAGCCCCTGCGCTTCCCGAGCCACAGTTTCACCTGCATCGTCGCCGGTCACCACCCTCGTCGCCGCCAGAGCCCATCTTCCGACAGATCTCCTCCGGTGTCGAGCCTCAGAGAGCGAGGTCCGCAGAGGAAAAGAGATGAAGATCAAGAGCTTGGTAACAATGCTGCATGGATTAGAAGACCTCGCTCTCTGCCCCACCATCCTTCTCAGTCCGAGTCATCCAGGAACCAGGGAATAAATGAATGCTCTGCCTGACCTGTCAACTGCTGCCGTGCGAAGCGGATTGGCTCAAAATCCCATGTCTCTGAACGAATCACCCACGCTACTGACGCATCCAAATGAGAGCCCCGAATCCCTCCTAGGATGCCCGCCTAGAAGCAAAAGCCCAGAAGGAGGTATCTCAAGTTGTTAGGTGTTTCTGCCCGGACACTTGTCGCCACGGAGGCTGAGTGGCCACCCTCCGTCCGTCGATCACCCGTCCTCCAGCTCGACCAGGGTTGGTTCAATGCTCAATGAAGCTGACCGGACCGGAAGAATATGGATTCCCAAACTGTGGGCGCCCACTGGCGCTGCATGGTTGTCGTCCAGTGATCTCCTGAGGGGTCTACTCCTCGTCAAGCTTCACTGTTTGTGAATGCCCATGTCAATGTCAAACTCGACCGTACAAACTATTTTTGCGACCCATCATCCCCCCCGTGGAATTGAGATTTGCTGCGGAAGGGTGCGCTGCCACTTCCCTGAAGGGAAACATGGTGGCAATTCTGCCATTCACAAGGTCAATCATATTGATTGGAGGTGTCGATTGGTCGATTTCCCGCCATGTTTGCTGTTGGTAAACAAAAGATTGGCATCGCGGCTTATGGTCTCTAGGATTCCCGCAAGCAGTTTGGAATCCCGTTGAGAAGCAAACACTGCGTTTCTAACTTCTCCTTTCAAACGCTACCAAGCTCACATATTTAGCAGACCCCGCTGTTGCCGTCCAGCTGAGGGGAATGTCACTTGGTGGAGTCGATGAGTATTGCATCCGACGATGCGGAACGGCATGCGTGTCTAGACTGATGAGGCTGTCACCCCTTGAGCTAACACGGCCCCTCTACTCCCCCATCCTCAGGTCTATGTTCTTGATGGCACAAACATTGATATTTCAGTTGCCAAGTGATCCATTCTGTGAGGTGGTTTGCCCAGCAGGGTCGAACAGATGCGATCGAAAGCGACTTATCTTATGCCGTCTTGTAAAACCAAGATTTTCCCCTTCTTAACCCTACCGCAGCTGTCATTTAGAGGGGCTACCTTCACAAGGACACATGAGCAGAGCTTTGGCCAACCCCTCGGATGAGTTCTACAGGAGGGTCTGTTCATTGTTGCTCCAGACCCATCTTCCTGCTTCCAGCTCGACTCCGATGTACCTGTGATCGAGGCAGGGCCACAATCCGTGTTGCTGCCGAAGGTCTGGGTATGCTTCTGGGCAGGGCATTGCCAAAGAAAGTCCGCTTCTTCTCCTACCCAACGTCGAGGTTCCACTCTTACTACTCGGACCGATTGTGCCTAAATCCCTGTGAGGTCCTGATCTCGATAGCTTGCATAGCGTCGTGACAGCCTGCACATTCAGGGCTGCGGTTTGTTCAAACTGCAGCTTGAGCCTCTTCACTTTCTCAGTATAAAGTCTATAAGTTCGCTCACTCGATCCAATCCGGATTACCATTGTCATTAAACCTACTACTTCTACATTTTATTTCAAAGGAGAGAATCGAATCCTTGATCTACTTTCTTTGTCACTGCGTGACAGCTTGGATCTTTGAAAGGAATGTCCGACACCTACCACTATATACCACAAAGAATTCTGGAATATGTCCCGACCGTTGGTTAAAGGCGAACCCCATACCAATCCACATTACACATGTGGAAAGGGCGACTCTCGAGAACAGCCCTTGTTTTCGGACCTCTATGACTTCTCAGTTCCTGGTCCTTTCAATTCACTTCTCGTACACCGTGTGCCATCTGCGTCACTATACCCCGAGGAGATGTTAGCGCAGTGGTCCCCCAGACCGCCCCAGCCGTCATCCATCCATGCACACACAGATGGCGACAATATCTGCACCAGGAGAGGTACAGAAAGCAGTTCCGTTTCTTCCCTGATTGAATATGATGATTGGCTCTCTGATCAGTCTTGTCATCGTCCTCCAAGTCTACTTCCACCAGCACCACAACTAAATCGGACCCCCTCAGACACTGTTAAGGTTGAGTGCCGATTATCATCTCCAGAGCCACCGCCCGGGTGTCGCGAA
Source organism: Cladophialophora psammophila CBS 110553 (assembly GCF_000585535.1). Lineage (NCBI taxonomy): Eukaryota > Fungi > Ascomycota > Eurotiomycetes > Chaetothyriales > Herpotrichiellaceae > Cladophialophora > Cladophialophora psammophila. The sequence continues at coordinate 1,749,872 of NW_006912926.1, read as the reverse complement.
AGGAACACAGACTCGACACCAACAACGAAGCGAGAGCTGCAGCATCAATTGACTGCACAGCTTGGAGGAGTCTCTCTAGAACAGCAGACGCTATCGACCCCCCCAATAAGTCCAGTCACGCCGGTTCCATCTCTGACGAACTCACACCGTTCTGATTCATCCTTTGCTATATCTCAAAGCTCTCCTTGCACAGCTGTCGGCTCTTCCGAGGATTACTTTGAAAGTTTCCTGGTGGATAATTCTCACGGTGTCATCGCACTTCACAAGAGGACGGGCGAGGCAAACACCGGTTCTGGCATTCGTAGCATCACCTCACCGCTACCTAATTCTCTTCTATACCAAAACACCCAGCTCGGTCAGGTGCCCCGGGCCGCAAATCTCTTGAGTGGTTCCAAATTTGTCGCACCCCAACCTTTGCCAAATCCCGATTTTGGTGCTACAGCGATACATTTACCTCAAGGTTCCCAGGAACATCACGAAGTCTCCTATATCGACTGGGATGATGACGACAGTTCTAGACACCATAATTCACCACTCACGCGCATTAAAAAAAGCTTTACGGATCTTCGTGCCGCCGAACGCTTCATCTCGGAGGCCAACATACGCAAGAAAGAGAATTTGACTCCACAAAAAGAAACCATGGGCGGTATTTCCAAAGTGCAAGGTCGCGAGGTATGTCAAGCGTCTCAAGTGTCTAGACAACACCAGCAGCGGTCTCACAGTCCTCTGAGAACCACCCTGTCGTTGAAGGAGGAGAGCAGTCTGACAAGACTCTCATCGAAGCTCCGGAAAAAGCCCAGCATTAAGTTGCTCTCTCACAGCCTGTCTAAAGCGACACCTCGGACTCAAACATCAGAGCGAAAGACCACCCAAAGGGCTGAAAGCATAAAGCCGGATGGCTTGTTGTCGGCGCCGCCACGTAACACAACCATTCCCCCAGCACCACCGTCAATGGGCAACAGGAAACGCGCTGACACAATGACATCAAAGCGGTGGAGACAGGCGCAAAAGAAGAAAGTAAAGTTTGCCGTCCTTGGGAAGCTGGTAATGCGGCTTCTCGGGTCCAAGCAGGAGCATTGATTAGATGTGTTATTTCTACATAATATCCATCTTAACAAGGACGTCGGCACTGAGGAAGTGGGCACGGGCACCTTTTTCTTCTCCCCCCCTTTTTCCATTTCCTCCTTCGGAGTACCCGCAGAAGACTTTCGGTCCATTTTTCCTACAACCGAGTGGTATATGATGCTTCCGAGTGAACATTTGACAGATCAAGCTTTTGGGAGTTCGGTGGTCGAGTTATCCTTCGCATGAGACAGAGGACACGCCCTCGTCATGGAAATGAATCGACGGGCGTCTGGCATTTTATTACACGTGTGACGATTATGGCTGAATGAGTAGGTGACGACATTAGACCCTTCTCATGATATGTATGGGACATGGTTACTGGAATGACTGAGTGGTTTATGGATGATTCTTAGGCGCACGGCATGGTAGATGAGTAACAGTGAGGCAACGATGTTCTCGGCCAGTACCAGATTGCTACGCACGGTGAAACGGAACAACGGATCGTGAGACCGAACTGCCTTCGCAACATTTATGGTAGACTGGTTATGAGCAGGAACGACTGCGAGTATTAAATACTGATCAGGACAACGATACTTGGGAAGCGGGTAACGAAAACCATTCGTTCCGAACCGATTTCTCTAGCATGTACAGAAAGCTCTGGCAAATCCTGACAACTTGCTCGGAAACCTGACAAGGAAGAAACTTCAGCCGGCCGCCTGACAAATGGAGCAGTCTGGCCTTTTCCTACCTCATTCAACCCGTAGGCAGTGCGCATATTCAACCTCTCTCTCTAGGCATTTGAGGGGCATTTTCTCAGGCTTTGGCTGCTTTTTCATGACCCCTCCAACCAGAAAAAGTGCACTGTTGCAAAGATGAGCGACTTTGAACAGTAGCTAGACTGGGAGCGTCGTGCATATTTCCCATCTCTTATGTCTCCTGATGTGTCCAATAGATCATCTCGACATTCTTTCACTCTTTCACTCTTGTTGCACGACCAGCCGCACACATCGCGTCGGACACCGAGTCCAACTCCAGGCTTCCTTCGGTTGGGCATTCCAGGGTCCGGAGACAACCCGAGGAGGCATGGAGGGCCGCGCTCGAGACCGCGTAGCAGCCTTGTTCACCCTTGCATAGCATGTTTGTTGTTATACCCCAGCACTCGTGCGCTACTAGGCATCCTCGCCCTTGATTCGGCAAGGTCTCCAAAAGAGGCCAACGATTCTCGCGTCCCTTTGGCGTGCTCAGTCCGCCATGAGGTCCGGGCATGGTGATTTTGAAGGGAGAAAGCAGAACGCAAGTGGTCTGTTGACTTGGCGCGGACCCATCCACCCGTGCTATGTGCTCAAACTGTAGGACGACTCAACTTCCATTCGTCAGTGGCATTTGAGGAAGATGGCTCGGCTTTGGATCCATGCGGTGCAACAGAGAGAGCACCCGATCTGTATGAGCACGAGCGCATCCCTAGAAGACCAGAGCAGGAATCACAGGAAAGGGAGAGAATGCGCTTGACTCTGGAAGATGGCCAAGATGCCAACACTGATCGAACGGAATTGCGATGTTTGGGCGTAGGGGCAGGGAATGTTCACAAATAAAGGATCCTGGAGGAAGGCCGAATGGGCCAGTCTCCACATGACAGCAAATCCTGCTCTGACTTTTGCTCCTGCAACGGCAGCAGCCGCTGTCCTACTCAAATCGAGTTGTTGAGCCATTAGCGCCTTGGCATCCATTACACAGATAGATAGCTGTCAGACACTCTCCTTCATAGATACACGAATACCATACCGCCCGTTACTCTCATACAAGTCCTCTCCGTCCCACAGAGTCTTTGCTCCTTAATGTTGAGGGCTGGTTGTAGTGGAGAGAGGATGGAGCACAAGCTCTCGCTATGCCCACGGAGGGAGTCCACCCCTATCATCCAACAGGGAACGCTCGTCAAATACTCGGTGCCAGGAACGAACATGAAATGAAGAGCAGAGCCTCCATACGAGGTACGAAAGGGCGGAGATCACAACCTTTCCGACTCGTTCCTGGAGGATCAAGATAACAAAAGAGAAGGAACCCCGGAGGGCGAGAAGAGAGGCTCTTGGAGACTTACCTGATTCCTGCCTTCTCTTTGAGCAGAGTAGGCAATTACAGTGATCTGGGTGTTTTGCTGTTGTGACGACCGGTCTTCTTCGAAACCATCTAACCAACGACACTGGTGGAGGCATCTGGCGACCAGCAGTACTTAGCCCCAGCAGCAGGAAAACAAGCCAATCCTCCATCCTGCGGCCTTTGGAAGTCTTTTCCGAAATGGTTGGTCGTAGGTGTACCCAGTAGCTGGAGGGGAGTAGTCCTACAGCGTACTTAGGTACTTAGAGAGTACCGAGTATGGAACACAGTTTGAAATTGTTGACCCACCTGTCCTTTCTCACTTCATCTGAGTGATTGTCTTGCTAGGCAAGTGTCGTGTGCCTCTTCCAGTTTTGGAGAGCGCCTGGTGAAGGATCTTCAATCGCTCTGCATTTCCCTCCCGATTTCTGACCCGCAAGCTTATCAAAGCTTGAGACCAAGGTTTAGACTTCGAGCTTGTTGTGCAGAAGAAAAAGGAGTCAAGCGCGCAACAATCCGGATTTGCATCTGTCATTTCCCGCCCATTCCACAAAGCAACCGCAAACGATGTGGATAGTTCCAAGGCGGAGCAACAGAAGGCAATTTGGTAGTATGTCATCAGTACTCGGTAGCTACCTAGTATTGAGTGATTGATGACCTTCCTTCTTCGTACGGCTTTTCCCTATCGAGATTGCACACCAAGTCGAGTCGTTGAATATCCCTATACTTACTTGGGTATGAGAAGAAAGCGAAATAAAAGTTAAAAAAAACTCCCAACTTGCGCGAAGCAGTCCGCCGTTGTGCTAAGGTATATCAACGGAGGGCCACTAAAAGACCAGTCGAAATTGCTCTCGGCTAGCCTGCTTTCCCTGTGGGCAGCCGTCCAGCCACAGTTCAAGAAGCATCAAGCTTTGGCGGACAGGGGTCGACCGCCGAGCCCACTAGCTATTGTCATGGTTCATGGTTCATGGTTCCTGGCCTGGAAAAGGCCAAAGAAAATCCGGGGATGCAATCTTCGCCCCGCCAATTTCAGCCAGCATCCCTTTACCGCTAGCCACTGGAACGGTACGAGGTAGGTCGAGACGGTTGCGGTTTCAGAATTCGCAAGTACAAAATGAAGCGCGGGCGGGTCGGCGCGTTATTGCGCATGACGCATGAGTCGCCAGAGAGAAGATTGGACGCTCTAGTTGAGATTTTGGTCTGGAGACTACAGGCATTTGCCCACCAGCTTCTCGAACCCATAGCAATGTCTATCTCGCAGATCCCAAGGTGAGAGAACCCACAACAAACTCACTAGGTAAGTCGCCCCAAAGAGGAGATTTCTCTAATCCGCCTGCGAGGGGAGAAGAGAGAAGGAGCTTGTCGCGGGCATCAGGTCTCACTCTCATTCGCATACTGCAACGCTCCAATGAAGCCGAAAGCGCAATATTTCAGGCGACGTCGGACGTTGCGTTTGATGTGCGTTGCAGGGGGCAAACAACTCCTCGTCGTATACCTCGTACGAGGCCTTCTCCGGAAGTCGGGAAGCCCGAGTCATAAGCGAGATAGGCTTCCAGCCGATATCCGGTCGCTATCAACGACGAAACGTTGAGGGGGGAAAAAAAAAGACCGGGAAAAAGACTACTCTCGGGACGGATGGAGCGCCTGGTAAGTAACACTTTGAATTGCTGCTATGTATTGAAAAGCCATTAAAATTCCAATTTCTCGCGGGCCGAGGGTCAAAGGTCAAGCCGCTGCTGCGTAACGTTCCGCAAGATCCAATGCGCGGGATCTCCTATCGTGCCACCCATGACTTGTCTGCCAGACTGCTGAAAGTCTCAATAGCGGAAAAGTCCCATGCATGTATCGTTTCCCGGCGCCATCGCTATGCCCCTAACCAAATGTCAAAAGGGTATCAAAAATGAGGCCCCAGTGATTTAGTGGCTGGGGTAGGTCACGTTGCCACCAATATCCTCCAACCAAGCAATGCTGTTGAATTCGGTATAGATGGTGCTGATCTGCCATGTGTCCTTCTGGCCTTGGCTGTTGGAGGCTTTCAGGACCGTGATACCCTTCACTGGCTGAGGCTGGAGACCAGCAAGCCATCGGAAGGAGATGGTGTCACAGTTGAAGGCCTCGAGGGCAAGAAGTTGGAAAGGAACTGGAGGCTGAGAGCCCTGTCCCGCCATGAAAGCTGCCTTGCTTGGAAAGGTAGGTCCCCCAACTGGCTGGCCGATGAGGGAGTTGATGGAGTCAGAATAGTCGACGAGGTTGTCGGCCAACAGCTTCTGGGCGTCAGCGTCGGTGTAGGCGGAGATGAGTTTGCCAAAACCGTCAACCAGATACTGAGCAGTAGCTTGGTTCAAACACTTGGTTGGGTCGGATTTTCCTCCCCAGAGACCGCCCATAGCCCATGGAGAAGCATAGGCTGAGGAGATGAGGGCGGCAGCGGCGGCGATAGTGAACGAGCGCATGCTGATTGATTGATTAATTGTATCTTTGTAGTAAAGAGTGTAAATGAGCAGGATTTTGCAACGAATGTAGCGCAAATTGCTGTTAGCGAGGGTTCTGTGCTGTTGATCTGGATGAGAGACTTGATCAATTCGAGGGGAAAGGGTTTGTTATATAGACAACTGAGCCGTTAGCCAGCCAAGGAAGTGGTTGGCGCGGAGAGAACCTGGACCGGACCAGGTACCAGCCCAGCAAGCAAGCCATGCCGCTTGGGATCCTGCCATCAGCCTCGAGGACAGCAAGAGCAGAAGCACCAGAAGTGTCCCAGACTTTGGGAGAGACCCGTTACAGCTGGCCCACCTCCCGCCAACATGGTCCAGGGTGTCCTCGCCGCCCCGGTGTGGTCTAACTGATGATTCTGGAGCAAAGACTAAAAAAAATGCTTCTTGCTGTGGTGGCATTGGCCTCTATTCCCAGCTCTAGCTCGCGGAGAAAGGCCAGCTGACAGCATTTTTCGTATCGTGGATAGCGCCAAGATCAACCTCCTCCCCTGCAGTACAGCCGGCGTGCCGGCATTGGATTGGGGTTCGAGGATTTAGTTTGGGCGATAGCGCCTCCTCTTCGTTTATCTCAGCCACTGATGTTTGAGGCTAACAGAGGCGTCAGCCCACATCAAGGTTAGTCGAGGTATTTTTGGGCTAAACAATCCTGGCCCAGCTTGGGGAATGAGCTCTCCTCAGAGGATTAGCTTTCTCTCACAGCCACTGGTTGACTGGCGAGCTGGCTAGAAGGTCGCCGAATCAAGGCTGGGGGACGGTCTGGATCAAAACAGCCATGGTTTGAGACCACGGTTCATGCACCAGGCAGGGCCCAGCTTGAGGCCGGCTAAACCTCCTCGCTTGGGGAGCTCGATTCAGTGATCGTCTTGCAGCTTTCATTCTAGACCCATTTATCTCCCGTCAGGATCACTCCAGGCTTGCCAGGCCAGGCCGATTAATTTCACATCACAATCTGAAATTGCCACTGTGACAGAGCAAGAGGTAGTAGATCGACATGCGACAAGATTGAGCTGTCAGTCCCAGTCTGGAATAGAATATGAACAGGCCTAGTTTCTCCTTCGGGAAAACATACTATTGTTGCCAAGCGCTGACACGATGTCATCTGTCATTAATCCTTCAGCGCATGCTCGAGTTCCTCCGTAACTGATGCATCGAGGTTTTTTGCTTACTCCGAGCCAAGAAGCACACAAGACGGTCAGGCTATGCTGTCTCTCGGCGGAGTGCTATTGTCAGCGAGAGTGACTGAGTCAAGGCGATGCGGGTCGACTTCGCTCTGGATCCGTGTTGTGCCATAGGGCAGGCCTGCGCCGGACCTCAGAGAATTTTTGCCCTTGATGAGCTGCATGAGCATGAAGTTAAGAGCACACTTGATGCCTTGTTGCTCGCCCCGCTTAACGATATAGCCATTGATGTAGTCGATTTCTGGTTTCTTGCCATGGCGGATGTCCTCTCGCATACTACTCGAATTCCGCGCGGTCCGTTTAGTCACGCCCATAAATAGCTGCTCGAGTCGCTTGGCGGAGAACCGATGTTGGACGTTTGGAATACCTTCGAGCTCAGGTAGACCGCGGATGACGAGAGAAATCTCAGCAAGGAGAAGCCTTTGGACGGGCAACAGCTCCTTGTTGTTGAGCAGTGCGCCGTTGGGAACATCAAGGAGTGCAGTGAGAGGATTCAAGATGCAGTTTGCAGAGAGTTTCTCAAGCTGCAGTTGCAGTAGATCCAGGTATGGAAATGCCGCGCATGCCAAAACTGGTGATCTTGTCAAGGTGCGAAGAAGGTAACGTGAAGAGAGGTTCGCAAAGAGTTCTTTATCAGTTGGATGATGCTTCTTCCTCTCATCTTCTGACAACTCCCACAGGTGACGCACTGGTCCCTTTGGAGGAAGCGGGAAACGATCGGGATCTCGACATATACCCAGAGCTATTGCACCGTATCCCGCATGGACGACTGTACAAGGTGCATCCATGTAGGCACCGTGAGAAACAATCCCCAACATGTAGGTGGGACGCGTCTGAGGGTCGGTGAAGACCTCTTGATTGAGTTCATCTATTTGGCCAAGACCGTTTTGCATAAAACAGATCGTTGTCCTTGCATCGACACGGTGCTTGACGGAATGGAGGGCAGCAACGGTGGTGGGACCTTTGACGGCGACTATCAAGGTATAGATGTAAAGCTCGCCTGATGGCATCTTCTCTCCTTCTTCGACAGGGTTGGTCTGTGGTTGCTCCCGGCGTCTGTCAGGTATAAAGTCCCATCGGGCCTCGCCATCCTCTGCATTATTGTTGAATAGGTCAACGTCGTAACCGGTCTGCTCATCGTTGATACCGTTTTGCTTGTTTATCAGGTTGATAATTCGGCCCCCTCTCTTGAACGCATCATATTGCTCTTGTCGGTGGATCATCAGGGTGATCGGAGGAGGATTGGGTAAACATCTCAGAGAATGGGCGACCAAGGTGCCGATGCTTCCGAGGCCGAGAATATGTACACGCCTGGTGAGCAGCTGTTCGTTGTCTGGACTTGGTAGTGCGGACTCTTCCAATGGGTTCGACTCGAATGCGGGAACGTCTTGAGAGGGCTCAGGTGACGGGGGATCTCTCCACCAAGATCGAGCGTCTGCCATGGGTCTAAACCTGCGGGGTGCTTGGTCAAGACAAGAGGTGCTCTGTAGCCACAGGCCTGCGCTCGCAACTTTTGGCCATCTGCGCACTGCCCGGAGAAATGGGCGAAGAAAGAGTGGTTGCGACAGCTTGAGGGTCAATGTGAAGTTCACTGGAGGAACACTCAGGTTGGTGGGCAAATTGCGCAATTATACCCTCCACAGTGTGCTTTGCAAGGTCAAGATATCGTCACCATCCTGATAAGGCCACTGGAAATCGATCTATGTATATGGGGAGCAGAGAGATAAGGAACGATGATGAGAGGGATGGTAAACTAAGCTACCAGCTGGTAGAGTGAGTCGCGGTCGGAGAATGCATGCAATCGTTCCTGATGCGGGGAAGATTTTCCAATTTCTTTTTACTCCAAATTCACGGCCTGCGCTGCGACAAGTCAACATTTTCTCAACTTCTGGTTGTGCACTGCCTCACGAGACAACTCGCCCTTTGCATCGCTACCATGGACACCAAGGCGGTCATCGAGCTCGTTGATGAGCTGGAGGAAAATCTCGAGGATCTTGAAGATAATCTTGAGCCGGTCCTTAGCGGCGCTCTTTCAGCCACCACCAAAAAGCTGCCCTTGCTCGACCGCGCGAAACTCAATGTTCTCCTTGTGTACTCGATCGAGTCCTTGATTTTCTCCTACCTCAAGCTTCATGGTGTCCAAGCAAAGGAGCATTCTGTCTTCAAGGAGTTGACCAGAGTCAAGCAGTATTTTGAAAAGATCAAGCGAAGCGAAGCCACACCGCAGAATTCTCAGCCAAATCTCTCCCTGGATAAAGATGCTGCTGGGAGATTCGTCAAGCATGCTTTGGTATGTCGCTGTCGACATCACGCGATTTGGGTGGAGAGCTAAGTCATCCTAGGCTGGAAATGAAAAATATGATTTGCAACGCGCCGAGCGTGAGGCCCGTGAGAAAGTCCTCGCTAACAGAAAACTGAAAGCACTCGAGTCTGCTATGACGGCAAAAGCAGAGGCAGATACAACCCCAGATGCAGATGCCGGTGCGACTGATATACTTGCACAAGCTGCCCAATTAGCCTCGGTCCCATTGGATGATCCATCTTCATTCGAGAGCCTCGCAGACAGTAACTCTAACGGCGAAGGCGAGGGACCGAAATTACCCCAATCGCTACAGCCACAGCCGCAGCTGCAGCAGGATAAAAAGCGGAAAAACAGATCTAGAAGCAAATCTCAGAGAGCCAAAAGAAAGAGGGAAACTTAGCTCCAAGATGTTGGGAATGAGGACCAAGCACAGGAGCCTGCAGGACACAAAGCATCCAAAAAGTCGAGGAAGGCAATGCGAGGTCAGAATACTACCTCGACAGCCGACTAACTCTTCCTTATTGGCGACCACCGCGCATTACTTTGATGGCACGTCGATCTCCTTGGCCTGTATGCGACTTGACACATTTGCTCTTACTGAAGCCTGGCTAGACGAATGTACGATATCACTCCCGCATTTCCCTGTCGATACTTTATGGCTCAGGTATTCTACTACTCCGGCAGGGTGATATGCATGCTTGATTCGAAACCTTTTCCCTTGGTGTCCTTTGATCCCCCTTGTTTGTGTCCAGCCAATGCTCGTGCTTGTCCAGAAGCACGGTCCAACTGGCCGGTCTCATATGCCATTTGAGAAGTCGCTAGCGGGAAATGGGCAAAGAGGACAGGAAGGTGGCTGAGCCTAATAGAAGGTTGGCCGAGGAGGTTGAGCGAATTAAGGGTGGGCTGGGGTGGGGAGCCTCATCTGACCAGACGCCTCGAGCTGAGACCCTCGTTTCCAGTTAGGTAGATAACTTCACAGGGCGCACGGAGGCTCGAGATACGTCTTCTGATAAGGTCTCCCAACCTCCCCGCGCTATATCCAGTCTGTTGTACTCCTCCCAAGTCAGATGGCAGACTATTACTGTGCAGTCGTTGCGATTGGCCGACGAGGCGGCATGCAGACATACTCTATACCATCCAAAGGGTGAATGTTGAGCCGGAAGGATATGCCTCGTGAATATAAGAACAGGACGGTGCACGCACAAAGGGTTTCGGATTGCCTTTTCGAAGGAGGCTCCTGCTCGTGGGCTGGTGGCTTGGCTCTTGCATGTCCTGCAGAAAGCCGCCCTTCCCAACAAACGATGCTCATCTTGGTGCTTCGTCTGCTTGCCGTCGCGACCTGTGTTTTGGGGGTTGCGATATGTGCATCTATCAGCGAAGAGGTCTTCAGAGACCAACTTGAGAGGAGGAGCATCGACCCGGCCACGGGGAAATTGGGCATCATCGGACCATCCAGACCGGTCCCGTCAACGAGGGAGAGTTCGAGAGTCGGTGCCTCCTCACTAGTCTGCCAAAATCTCGACTGGAGGACCAAGCATACCTTCTCGGACACGTCGGTATTCCTTTCCCACTTTATCGGCATCTTCAGAAAGTCTGTGCGAACCATCATTGATCGTTGCTCGCACTTGCGGTCTGCGAAAGAGTCTCCTTCGCTGGCAACGACGAATTCGTTTTAAGCAGGCAGTGGAGAACGATATGGTGACCCAAAGACATTCAGCCATTCCATCCGTCGACGATTGAATCCTAAGGCAGGGGGCCGGCGATGATACCGACGCACCATATTCTCGAGCACTTCTACATGAGAACGGGGGTGTGGCCCCGAGCACTTCCAGTGTCCTGCATACGTTCTATCATGTCAAGGGAGTGGAGATAGCCTTCAACGCTCCTATGGAGATTGCAGACCGTCTTTCAAGGAAAAGGTCGATTTTATTCCTTTGTTGTCCCTGTCCTAACATCGATGCCGATCGCTATCAAATCGATGGACTCGGCGCATTTCTCGTTTGACATGCTGTTTTCTTCGTTGCCACGTCCGGGTGCAAACGGACAGATCAATCCAGGAGACGGACTAGACCCAGATCATCCGAAGCTAGCAGGATATCTTGGATGTCTTAGGTCTGGCCAAAGGACGGAACAGAAGGATGTGCAGAGGACCAATGTATCAGGTGTTCTGCTTAGAGCCCAACTTGGCTGGGAGATAGTCTGGGACCACGCAAGCCTACACCCCGTAGAATGTTGGGGAATAGGATTATCTTGAATGGAACGAATGCATTTTGCCTTGCTCACAGGAGATGTCTCCATGGATTATGTATCATATCACACTGGAGCCATCCATTTATCGATTGAGTTCCATTTCCAGCCGCCATCTCTCGCTTGCAACCAACCCCTCGCGCTGAATGATGCTAGCGTAAAGGAGCCAATATTACTGAAGTGCTTGAAGCTTGTAAGCGAAGCTCTCACCAGATTAAATCCAAAAGAAGACCGCTTGCTAACCGCTCAACACTCAAAAGACAAAACACTGGGAAGAGTAAGTACACCAAACAAGAGAGAGCACCATAGTCCAAGATCCGTCACAACTTTTCAACGTGCACATGAAAACATTCAGAATGAAAGCGCTCCCGCACATTTCAACAACTTCAATCGAGAAACCAGTCTTTCCTCCGCATATTTTTGCTGTGCAAATATTAGATCAAGGCAAGAGCACATCAATTTTGAGTTTCTTCTTGAGATCAGTCATCGCCTACAAACGCTGGCATCCACTCCTGTCCCGGATACGCGGTGGCACTCATTGGGATCTCTTCTTCCGATTCATATCCCTCTGCCTTTGACCCTGGTAATTCTGCAATGATTCCGGGCGTACTCTTGTCTCTGGCACTAGTGCGTCGCGCCTCTCGTGGCGAGGTTGGGTTATGGGATCCTTCCAGAACTGAAACGTTGCGTTCCAGTCCCTGACCTGTGTTGGTATTGATTTGCGCAGGTTGAGTAACAGATTCGACGCTGACGGGCGTCTCGCTTCTCGCTGTCCCACTTTCAATCCGCTCCCTAAGCAGCTGCTTCTTTCGCCGCTCGTTTGCGTCGTCTTCGAGCCCAGGCACTGTGATTGCAAAGGGCCTTTCCTGATCATCCTCGGGGCGTGCGATACCACCTACGGGACTGATTTTCTTGGAGCTGAATGTACCAAGCGTGTTGTTAACGCTAATATTCTGATGGCCTTGTTGCTGGTTGGAGTCTACGTCATCGGAGCCGGGGCGTCCGAGTCGTGGTGAGCGTGAACGTTTGTGGAGGTCGATAACATGGTGGCTAGGATCTCGTTGAGATGGGGGTGTGGGTTGCCCAAGAGGAGGCGAGGTAGGTCCAGCTGTGTTCGTCATCCTAGGATTGGGGTTTGGATGGTATGGAGCAGAAGCGAAGGAAATCGGCCGAGGATAACCTTCTGCTGGGGCAGTAGCAGGAGCGTAATACAGGTTACGGTTTCCACTACTTGTGTCAATGCGAAGATCGGATGGCCGATTCTGGGTGGGGTTCAAGTAGGGATATGTACTGGAGGGATATGATCCCCCAGGCTGGTGATGACCTTGTGGCAGGGATTGAGGAATTTGTCCTGGGTAGGGATAACTGGTTAGTCCTGACTGGTGCTGATATGGAGATGCTCCTCTCGGATATTGAGATGGTTGAGATGGAGTTTGACTTAGTGGATATGTAGAATGAAGATATTGTGACGGTCCAGGCCCTTGATGGAAGTAGCCACCAGGTCCAGCTGGGTACTGGCTATAGGGAGTTTGCGCAGAATATGGCTCCGGAGACATGACACGCTGTGTTTGTGCGGACTGTGGTTCAGGGGATATAACACGTTGAGTGGCAGGTTGTTGCTCAAGTGCTTTGGTCTGTGAAGAGGGAGTTGGTGCTGTGGCGGCTCGTGTGTTGTTGTTGTTGCTGTTGCTGCTGCTCTTGAAAAGTTTGCCTCCAAACCCCGAGAATCTCTTCTTCTTGCCCTCTGTGCTTTCTGGTGTGGGGGCTCGAAGAACGTCTTTGGACAGCCGCCTTGCAGAGTGAGATGGAATATTCGACGGAGGAAGTTGCCCAAGCTGATCCTGGCGGCTGTGTTGGCTACTTTGTTCTGACGAGATACTGTCATTCCGGCGCAGGAAGCTACCACGCTTCTCCTTCTGCATTATTTCTGCATTGTCAAGTGGACTTCCGACTCTACCTGATTTCTGGAGCTTCGAGCGTGACTGCGAGCCGACTCCGAAAAGCTTTCCAAGTGTACTCTTCTTTCGTTCTGTTTGCGCGCCCCAAAACGCCGGTTGTGAAGACACCGGCTGTACGGCGGGAACAGGAGATGGACTCATTGATTGGTGATATTGATGCATCGGCTGGCCACCAGGATGGTTCGGAAATTCTCTGGGCTTCATATCATACCCAGTATGAGCACTAGGGCCAGGCATATAAGGGGACTGCTCCTGGTAACTCTGACGATTTGGTCTTTCTACCGAGACGGTTGAGTTCGACCCAGGATGAGGCTGGGAAGGAGCCTGACCCGAATCTTGCTGAGACTTGAGTGCACTCGGTAGTGGCGTTCCGCTGGCTAGTACTTGAACATTACTTCGACCGTTCCTTGGTGCAGAGATTTGTTTTGGCGAACGATATTCCTGCACGTATGGGCCCGGAATACGATATTCCTCTTCCATGGATGGCTGGTGTTGATGTATTACCGTATTCTGTTGGTGTCCCTTTTGCTGACGTAGACGATCAAGCTCTTCTGGAGGCCGCCTTGCACTAGGTAAAGGGCTCTGAGAAGTGTACATCTGATCACGATCCATTGGAGGCTGCTCGGGCTCAGCTGCACGCAGAGCTGGGTGATTGCCGACATTCAGATCAACACCGAAAGGTCTGGAATATGACCTTGACTGTCTTTGACCTGGTAGGTTCGCCTGATCCGTAACCTCTTCGACACTGACTTGTGACATCTCCTTGCTTAAGCCCGCACTGCTTTGGCCCTGGCTTATGGGACTCATTGGCTGTGATGGAATCCTGTTGAGATCTGGCTCCTGGATCTGCTCTGATTGGTGGATTGCACCGATACCTTCAATACCCGCGAATGAGAAAGGCCGATGTTGGCCAGGATTGTATTTTTCGCGGCCTTGCTGCAGTGCGGGCTGCTGGGTTAGTGGTTCAACTATAGAATCTTGCTCTATTGCCTCAACACCTGGCTTTGAATCTTGTGCATGGAGAGGGTCATCTCGCGTTGGCAGCGGCGGGAAGTCCACTGTCGATGTCTCTTTTGGGTGGTCCTCAGCATGAAGAGTGGGTTGAGTCACTGCTGTTGCTGTTGCGGTTGACTGGAGTGGCTTTGCAGGCTGGGCTCCCTGTTCTTCATGAGGGCCAGGTATTGGATCGACTGGTCTCTCGTCGGCAGGTGATAGAGATACGCTTCTTCTGGCATATTGCTGTCCAGCACCAGGCCCGGGACTGGGACTAGCACTGGATACATCGGAGATGACTGACCGGCGTCGGTGTTGGGGGACTTGCAGGCTCCGATCACTGGAGTGAACATCGGATGCTGACCCATCATGGTGCTCCGTAAAAGGCTTCGGTGCGGCGAGAGCCTGCGCAACCAGACCATGAGGCTCAGCGGTAATTGCCTGAGGTTGGGTTGCAGGTCTTTCCCTCTGGCTGATACTTCGTTCCACAGCTCGATGCGGCGATTCAACAGGTGATTGATCGGTAGGTCTGGTCAACTGGCTGATTGAACGGCTGGGCAAGCCATCATCTTCGCGGTGCTCTTGCTCGCTGTCTAGGGCCGAGATCGCTGGGCTCGGAGCAAGTCTAGACACGTTAGGGGTAACAGGTGTGCCGCCGTCGGTTGGTATTGCCTTGACATGCTCCAGCTGTGGCCGGGAGCTATCTCGACTGCCTGGAGCAGCTGTGGACGAAGCTGATGTGTCTGGCTGCAGGGTCTGATCCAGATCACTAGTCCGTGACCTCTTAAGGTCCGGGTTTGAAAACCAATCAATGGGAGACGCGGGCGTGATGCTTAATGGAATTTGTGGTGGCCCGTCGAGGAATGTGGAATCTCGTGGCTGCGACGGGGAGACAACGTCTTCGGGCTCGTCCGGAAGGGGTTCAGTAGACTTTCGTCGGTTGGCCATTATACCCTAAAACAAACTGTCAACCAAGGGCTCATTCAGGGAAACCTGACAAAGTAAAAACGTGGTTTTCCATTCGTTACTATTTGAGGATGCCAGAGGAAAAAAGCCGTTAAAATATCCGAGCCAGGTTCTGGTATCCCTGAGAGGATGAAATCCCGCCATAGCATCACATGCATTTCATTTGGTGCGAAGAAAAATATTACAGGTGAGACAAGGAAAAGGGGAAGATCAATGAACTACCTTTTCGCCGGAGCTCGCGTGACGCATCTTCTCCTTTCCTTTCGCAAATAGACCTTTGGCGGCACTGCCCGCTTTGCCACCGAATCGTCCAGCAGCTGCCATTAGCCTCTTTCCATCCTCTTGCATGTGTCCAGCCGATTCTGTCAACATTCGTCGCGGCGATGGTTTATGCGCAGTGGTGCTCTCGGCCGCGTCCAGTGAAAGCCGCCCATTCGTAGCAAATAGTTCAGAATTTTCCGGGGTCCTCATAGACAACAGCCAGTTCTCCAGCTGCTCGTTCGGCGCGGCATAGAATTGCCTGCTGTTATCGAATGCTTTGATGCGTTCTACTGGCGAACCAAGATTCATAATCGTACGGAAAGTCGGCGGAGCGCTGAGGGGTTGTTGTGGAGACTGGAATGCTTCTGCATTAGTTATGGGTATTCTAGTGGCTTGTACCGTTTGGATTGGCTGGAGAGAGGGCAGAGTTGTTTGTCTAGCTATAGGTTGATTGACCTCAATGCTCATTCGAGCCGATTCGGGAGAGCTGGGCGCAGGTGGGATCTGAGCTGTAATCGTATCTGGAGAACTCGTAGATGGGGGGCTCAACTGTTTAGGTGTCGACGCAGAGGGCGGTTGGGAGCTGCCCGTCTCCCAAGAGAACCGCTGTTGGAGGAATGGTTTGCCAGCTGTTGGCAATCTTTGCTCAAGAGGAGACTCTGTTTGGCCGGTGGCCCTTATATCTGCGTTAACGATCGGTGGTATAGGCGCGTCCCGGGGAATTGAAGTGGAAGGTTGTGGAGGTGTTGCCGTGGATTCAACTCGTGATCGGTCAGGGCCCGTCAAATTTTTATCATTGCTCAACATTGTTCCTGTTGACTGAGGGGTGATGACTTGTAGGGGAGCGAGTCTCCTAGGCCCAGCTTCTGCATCAGTGACAGCCTGAGAAGTTGTTTCTTGGGATTGTCTGTCTCCTTCACCAGCTTGCCCTTCCAAATTTGATGATTTGGGGGTTAAACTCTTTACAATTTCCTGTTGTAATCGCTCATTGTCGCTCTCAGTTGGAGTATCTTGTGGCATTGAGACATTAGGGATCGGTGGACGAGGACCCGACGTATCAATCAGCCGACTGGTCCGCAAAGGGGCGGGTATGTAGTCAACGTCTGAACGGGATACCCCCGCCTCGGCAGAGGTTGTGGTTGATGATGTCCTTGAGCACAACACAGGCGGAGGCTGAATCGGGGTGGTTTCTGCCCCGGATTTGGTTCTTGTCACAGGGATCTCTTGTCCATGCTCGACACGGTGCTTGTTGCTCTGCTTCGCCGGCGCTGTGTCGGATGATGCTGGCTCTGCCTCCTCGCTTGACGAACTCGACGCGTCCCATTCATTTGCGCTCTCTTCTTCTGACGGTTCGTGAGACCCTTCCGCTTGTTCAGTCAGTCGGTGGCCAGCCAATGCGCCAGCTAGAGCACTCCCAGCAGACGCAGCCGCGGCGAAGGCTTTCTGGGTGACGCCGTCGCCATCAGAAGTGATACTTATCGGGGCACGGGCGGTTGGTATGCTCTCGGTGCTATCCACTCGGCTTTGAGTAAATGGAGGCAGGGGTAATGAAATATTTCTCTGAGCTTGTAAAGGCGTGCTTGTGCCAGGAGTTGCTGATCCTGCGGATGAGCCGTATGACTGCCACCCCCCAGGAATTACAGGACGAAAACTCTCTAGCCGCGTTTGGGGCAATGGGCGTCCTTGCCCGATATTTGACGGTGGCGCTTGGGCATCTAGAATGCCGGGACTTAACCTACCAGGACTCGATTCTGGTTTGGCTGCAGTATCGTTGGCCGCAGTTGTTGGCGGAGTGTTTGACCTCGACTTGAGTGGGGGGTCATCTGCCACTTCTTGTTTAGGTTCTGGAGGAAGCGGCTTGACTCCCAGTCCTCTACCACGAGCTGGTTCGTCCGGTACATCTTGTGTAGGTTTATCATCAACAACTGAGCCATGTTGTGGTTGTGGGAGTTTCTGAGGCCCAACTTCGAGGGGTTTCTTTGCAGGACTGTTGTCGCGACTTGGAGGATTGACGTCTCGCCGATACCCAGAACGGATAAAAGGTGGTTGAGAAAGGTCTTCGCCCTGAGACGGCTGTACCTCGCCAGGCTTCAACGTCGTGGTTGATGTCGGACGAGATTCTAAATGCGCCGACTCTTCGGGGATGGTGGCCTCTACGGTCTGGATGACGAAGGGAGCAGGGACCGGTTCATGTCTGCGACTTATTATGGGGCTGATATCTGTAGTTGAGGCACTATTTGATCGATCAACAGTCCCTGATGTAGAGGTGGGAGAAAAGGGTGACTGATTCCCGCTCTGATCGAAAGCCTGCTGGACAACAGATCTGTAACCGAGGGTTGGTTGGTGCTGCAAGCTCTGCCCTGCTGGTTCAGCACCACTCTTGTCAACGGCGTTTATCTGCGAGGACACTTGTACTGATCCATCGCTGGACGACTGCGCCATCTTGGGTATAGGTTCCGGCGCCGACTTCCCCATCACACCGAGGTCCACACCAAATCCAGACATTCTGTCGATTGAAGGCAGTCCGAAGGAGCCCTGCACATTCGACGATTGATCCGTCTGAGGAATGTCTTCGGTAATTGATACATTACGAGAGATGCTCGAAGCAGATACAGGGTCTGGTCGATCGGTATAAACTGATGACGCAGTAGTATCATGTCTAGATACCCCCACAGTGTTTTCGTCGGTCCTGGTTTCCTCCGGCTGTTGGCTGTCATCAGTTGGTGTTTTCACCAGATTGTCGAACCCATACTCGCTTTTGCGCTCCGGCACCGTGTCCAAGGTGGGTTTCAGGCGACGGGTAGAATCCGAGTCGTCCATTGCTGTCTGCATAGCGCCTGTAGATTCCTTGGGATCTGTGGAAGTCGAGCGACCACCAACAGAGCGATCTCTAGCCGGGTTCGACGCTGAATCAATGCTTGGGCGAGATGACTCTTGCGACTTGCGCACTTTCTCCATCTCTTCTGGCATACGCTTGTAAATATCTGATGGTCGGATGAAGACTGGTGGAGGACGATCATCAATGCTACTGCGAGGTCCTGAAGATGTAGAAGGCACTGGCGAATCGCTGGGTCGCATAAAATCTGGCTGAGATGGCTGTTGGCTTAAACTTGCTTTGCGCGGAGGGAATTGTCGGTGAGACGCATTGGAAGAACGGCTGTCTGGTCTCCTGGGACTTTCGTGACGCTGATACATGTCACTCAGAGGAGGTCGGTTGCCCGAGGCAGGGAGGCTTTGCTGCGGGAAGCTGCCTGGAGCTGAGAAAGGCACATCTTCATATGGCGGATATTGTCTCCCCCTTGAGCCTGGACGGAAGCCACCTGGAGGCATAGGACCCTGTCCCTGGGTATTCAAACGAAGAGAGGCCTGCATTCCATAATTTGTAGCAGGTGTTTCATAGTCATGATGAGACTCTGGGAAAGGCGAACGCTGGGTTGTGGGGTATGCTGATTCAAAGCCAGCAGAGGAAGAGAGCTGTCTCCTTTCATCGCCCCGATCGAATGAGGGTCGTTGGCCGGTCCGAGGAGGGGAAGGATTGGTAAAGCTTCGATTGGAGGGATAGATGCCGGACGGTGCGCCCCATGCAGGATGTCGAGGGTTGTCCGCGGACACAGGCTCAGGCTCATCATAATCATCATCGTCTCCCCAGTCCGAACCCTCATAGTTCACCTGGCGGAGATCTTTCCATTTCTTCGAGATTGCTCTTCCCACATTGGTCTTGTATTTCCCGGTGCCGTAAGGGTTGGATGTCGCCATTTGAGGATAAGCCTGCGGGGCGATTGACCTTGTTCAGCAATAGCAGGAGAAGAAACTGAGATTCGTCAAGGCATGAAGTAACACATTGCGCATACTATTCGGCCAAAGCAGATGCTTGGATTCCTTTCAAGGCTGCAAGAAGGGTCGAGATGCTGGAGTTATTGCGCCCAAGGGATGTGTGTCGAGCGCGACTGACGGAGGTGGAGGGACTATTTGCGCGAATTGGTAGACAGAGAAAGGCAGCAGCTGGCCAATTGAAATAAAGAAGGGTGGCGAGAGCATATGCAAACAAGAGGATGTGAAGGGGGAGACCAGGTATGAACGCTGGAGGAATAGCGGGCAACAAGAAATGAAAGGCCGCAGTGTTGCTCTCCTGCTCTCCTCACTCTGCCCTACGAACGGGACCAGAGGTCCCCAGAGACTGCGGCCTTGATTGGAGACGCCAGAAAGAGGGATCAACCATGCGTCACTTGGCCACCTAGAAGACTGGCTACTGGGCTGCGCCACACCTCGACGCGAACAGCTTTGATAATGAGTGTGCGAAACAGAGAGAGCTCTGGGAATTATGGGATATGGGTGTCATTTTGACAAACCAAGTTGGATACGGTTTGCAAGTTTCATGCAGTGCCGCATCATGCATCACCTGTTCGTGAAATCGTACTCCGTTTTGTTGCTTCTGGTGGAACGCGACACCCTCCAAGTTGCGATCTGACCTGTGGCTGGGACAAGGCAAGACGAGGCTCTTGGAGGTTTGTCGGTGTTCGTGGTCACTGGCTCAGTGGCTTGTGTGGCGGCAAAGACACCTGGACGTTTCCGGCTGCGCTCCTCCATCGAGGACCTGCAATTCACTTCGCTTCTTTCATTTCACTGTGCTTGTACATACTAACTTGAGACTTTACCTGGCCGCAAGATCTTCGAGCCGCTTGTAATATCATTTCGACTTCTCGCACCTCTCCCACCCTTTTCATGTCATAGACTACGGACCTAGAATGAACCCGCTGACACTTACTCCCTCGTAACTCCGGCGCTGTTCAATTTGCGAACATTCGGTCCCTTGGCTTTTACTTTTCTTCTACAATATTCCGCTCAAAAATAGACGATCATGGTTTCTACGAGCATTCAAGACCGGACGAATGAGTTCCGCACAATCCTTGCCCAGGCCCAGAAGCGGCAAACCGCAACCAAGGGCGGGCCTCAACGACAGTCCCTCCTCAACGATTCGCAGAAAAGAGAAGCAAATGGAGGGCCCAATGGCCTTTCAAGAGGCACGAGGTCGGAATTCGCTCGCAATGCAGCACAGATAGGGAGAGGGATCACCACCACCATGGGCAAGTTGGAGAGACTAGCGCAACGTACGTGAAGAAACCAGAATACGGTTGGCGCCAGATAGCCGCTGACAAGGAACAGTCGCGAAAAGAAAGGCCATCTTCGACGACCGACCTGTTGAGATTGCCGAGCTCACATATGTCATCAAGCAAGACTTGGCTGGTCTCAATGCACAAATATCCGCTCTGCAACAGCTCACGCAGTCACAACACCCAACTGCTTCCCAACCCCGATCGGCGGACCAGGAAGGGCAGCACAACAAGAATGTTGTATTGATGCTACAGAACAAGGTTACAGATGTCGCCGCAAATTTTAAAGATGTCCTAGAAGTGCGTACCAAAAACATTCAGGCGTCGAGATCGAGGACAGAGAACTTCGTGTCGTCGGTATCGGCAAGATCACAACCCCATCTGGATGATTCAAGGTCGCAGTCACCACTCTATCAGGGCTCAAGTAGTCGGCAAAAAACTCCCCAGGCATCGACGAACGACCTTCTCACCCTTGAACCTTCAAATACTTCCACTTTGATGAAGAATACTCCTCAGTCCGACCATCAGCTATTATTAATGGAAGAAGCGCAGCCGACCAACACCTACATTCAGGAACGTGGACAAGCCATCGAAGTCATTGAAAGGACGATAAACGAACTGGGCAGCATTTTCGGTCAACTTGCAACTATGGTATCGGAACAAGGCGAGATGTTGCAACGGATAGATGCCAACACCGAGGATGTGGTGGACAATGTCCAGGGTGCGCAGAGAGAGCTGCTGAAATATTGGAACCGGGTACAAGGGAACAGATGGCTGGTGGCTAAAATGTTTGGTGTACTCATGGTGAGCTGGAACAGTCCAAAAGTCGAGTTGTCTAGGCAGCTAACCATTTCCAGATATTCTTCTTACTTTGGGTGTTGATATCGGGTTGAATCGGTGACAGCAATGGTGTTTATGGTACAATCTATAAGCATGTGAAGTTCCAAGACTAAGTAATGATAGCCTGGCCACTGGGACAGCGAATCGTTTCAAGCAATTCTTCCTAGTTTGTATTTTTAGGAGTCCATACCGCGAGGTGAATTTTCCATGAAAGAAGGCTGGTGCCTGTTCTGCGATAACTGACGAAACGGGTGCCAAATGGATCTTACAGAACTCTCGAGGAAGCTATATGCCTGGCTGGTCCCATTGCAGCTGAAGCAATGGGCACCTATGGGCATCACGGGAGACCGAAAACGCTATTGGAAAAGGAGCAATACCAATTTATGTCAGTAGTGGATACCTGCAACGCCGACGCAAAATGAGATGCGCTGAACGATAGGAGGTCATCCGACGTTTGGAGGGAAAGTCTCAAGACAGCAAATGTAATTATTCATCTCAGTGTTGTTGGCAGAAACAGCGAACTATTGGTCTTCGCACTGTTGTTTCAGTTATGGGTATCTTTCATCCATGATCAATCAACTTTTCCAAGTTCAGTCCCTTCATGATGGGTATGTACAATGAGTCGTCGCAATGCTCTTTCTCATCTCTCCATTATTGCAGGTTGGATCATCGGGAGTTGATGGAAAATTGATCTCGTCGCGGATGAACAAGAGGTGGATATCGCGATCGCGCCCATACTGCCGATGCCATTTGAGGCGAATCTGTTCGAATGATGCTTCCGATGCCCATGAAGAGACTGTTGGGCCGAATGGTTAGCGACCATTTTTTTTTGGAACCAGAGGGCTTACTTGCCCAAACATAGCGCCCGAGCCCAGCATATATTTCCCTAGCGTTCTCATTACGCCGGCTTGACCTGCGCCGTACTGAAAGATGGTGACGGTACCTAACAACACCATTAGTGCACTGCTTTTTGACTGTCGCATCGTCCACGGCGAACCATAGATGAAGCCCATAATGCCTCCGACAGCTGTGAGTCAGTCAGCCTTATTGTACCGTTTCCTCTCTCTTTTTGTTATTATGTTTGACTGACTTCCGCCCATCAACATCCCCATTTTCACTGCGGGAGCCGTTAGCTTCACTAGAGCACCACAATGGAACGAGGAACCACATACTTTTATCAATCCACGTCGGTCCCCGCCGCTGTGCAGAAGGGGGGATGGGAGGCATGTTGCCGGTGCTGCTGCTGTCTTTCTTGGTGCTGGTGGTCCTTGGACGAAATAAATGGCTAACAAAAGGGCAAGTTGGAGAAGGTAATGTGAGGGTTGTATCGAGTAAGGTGCAGTGGATGTGACGATGGCACCCCCCATGCCAATCGGAGGTTGTACGATTGCCGCCGACCACGGTTGACCACGAGGGAGCACGTGATGATCCTTTTGCCGTCCCGTTCGGGGAGACTTTCCACAAGTTCCAAAGCGTCAATCTGAACCGCTACAGAACCACGAGTCGCATCCTCGTGAACATCAAAGAGACCCCTAAACAGACACCAGTCGACCTACACCAACCGCCTGATGGGCACGACGTCTTTTTGACATCCTGTCACGCTCCCCGGACTCTGGATTCGACTTTTTATTGCACTGCCGGAGCTCACTGGTCAGCCCCAAGTCGTTCCCGTCAGACCCCTCGCTGTCCATCTCCCTGCACGCGAGCAGCCTTTTTCCTTCCCGAACTCTGTCTAGGTCCCCTGTATGTCCTCGATACAATTGACATCATCCTCCTCTCCTCTCCGACTTGTCTGAACGTCGTGGCAGGGACAAGTTGATTGACGCAGTAACCCTTCCAGATCAGATTCACCTGTCGACTCCTCGAGATCCGACACATGACGGCCAGAAACAACTACAGATCTCTGTTTTTCTTAACTCCCGTCACGTATCCTTCCAGTTCATCGCCGATACCAAACCTCACAAGAGCATAGAACACCTTCCTCAGCGAGCAGGACTTCGCCCCCGTCCTCCTACCTCCCGATGACGACCGCAGTAGCATCGCCCCCTAGCTTTCCGAATATATCCAGGCTCAATTGGAATGGTCTAAGCGGCACAGGAGGAGGGTTTTCCGCAATGAGCACTGACGAAGTGTCTCGGATGTTTTTACCTCAGCAGCGCAAGACTGTGCAGAGGAGCAACTCGTCTTCATCCCTGTCATCCACCAATTCTTCTGGCTCAACAGTCACCCTTACACAGAATGATATCTCGTCAGAGCCGGCTCATGGGCCAAAGAAAAAGGCAAGGGGAGGATTCTGGCCTGTCTCAAAACCAGAATCTACAGCCAGCGTCTCCAATGCTCGAGCAAACGGGTCGCTTCAGACGGCTATTGGAAACTCCTTGGTCGGTAAGAGCCCGGTACAGCCAGCACTACCGAACCAAAGTCCTACCACTCAGATCAATGGGACAAGGATCGTAAATGGAGCGGCTCCTGGCGAACCAGCTGCGATTCTGGCCTTGCTGCCCATGAATGGGACATTCGAAAGGAAACAAATCAATCTCCCGTTTTATCCAGAAGTGCTTCGCATCGGCCGACAAACGAATGCGAAGACTGTTCCCACTCCGGTAAACGGATATTTTGACTCCAAGGTTCTGTCACGACAACATGCCGAAGTGTGGGCCGATCGGAGTGGGAAAGTGTTCATCAGAGACGTAAAATCATCAAACGGCACATTTGTCAACGGACAGCGACTCTCACCGGAAAATCGAGAATCTGAGCCTCATGAACTCCGCCAACACGACACGCTAGAATTGGGCATTGATATTGTGAGTGAAGATCAAAAGACCATTGTCCACCACAAAGTATCGGCCAAGGTTGAATATGTGGGCCTCCCTGGGTCGACCAACAATGTTCTCGATCTTACCTTTGGCGACCTGGATCCATCTCACGGCGGAGCTCTATTGCCATCACCTGTAAGTTCACCAATGCTTCACAGTCGAAGCCGACTGGGAGGACCGGCAACGAATGGACGAGCCTCGACACCTTCAAGCGTTGCCGGCAGCCAGATGAGTTCAATTGCGCAACAACGAATGAACATGTGGGGCGCCACGCCGTTGAACGTAGAACAACTGGTCAAGACACTCGCTGTAAGTTTTTTCCTGCAGCTATCGGAAATCCTAGGAATTGACTCGGAGTTACAGATGGAGATGCGGGCAGCAAGACAGCAGGCTGAGGAATTAGACCAGGCTGGCGCTTTTCTGAACTCATTGTTGACACCTGGAGCTGAGCCTCACAAGCTTCAGCCTGCGTCCAAAGAAGGGGTTCCTCAGCGACAATCCAACGGTCGTCCTAAAGCCCCCAAGATGGAGCATATTGCCCGCTTCGCTGACCCTCCAGCACCACCGCCACAACAACCGCTTCCAGAGAAGCCAGACACCTCGAAGCCAAGTCCCGTCGCGACGTCATTCACCAATCTCCTGAAGCGCGGCGAAACTGCCAAGCAACCCAACAATGCCTCGCACTCTCCGACAAATGCGCAAAACAGTCAAATGATGTCTCTAATCGAGGCACTGTCTATTGCGAAAAAGGAACTTGACTCCCAGGGAGCGAGAGTAAAGCAATTAGAAGATATGCTCAGGCAGGAACGGTCAGCCAGAGAGGATGCCGAAGAACGAGCTCGGAAGCTTGAACAACATGCGGCATCCCGACCAATCTTAGCGGTTGAAGAGGAATCAGAGACACCGATAAACCCCACTAATGACACAGAGCCTGTCCAAGAAGAGGCAGGACATGGCGCGGACGGCGAGCTCGATGCAAGAACGAAGAATCTTCAGCAGAATCTAGACCAAGTTCTTGGAGAGATGCAGAGGCTAAAAGCGGACGTGGACCAATTTCAGAGACGGGCAGAGACAGCCGAAGCTGACGCCGCCAGCGCTCGAAAAAGCCTCGCCGAGATGATCGACAAGATTCGAGAAGAGAACGAGCAGGCAGAGTCCACAGCTAGGAAATCTCACGAACGACGGTCACGTTTCCAGTCTGATGAATGCGCTGAGGTGGCTGAGGCGGACGAGGAGGAGCCAGGGTCGAAATCTATGGTTAAGTCAGTAGCACAAGCGAACGGCCATATTCGCACACCGAGGCTGCCTGAGCATCTTGAACGGGCCGTTGCCACAGTGCTACGCGACAAAAGCGGCAATCCAGATGCCATTGCTCAGTCAGCACCGTATGTGTCTATGCTGGGAGTGGTCCTCATCGGAGTCGGATTAATGGCCTATCTCAATTCCTGGCAGAAGTCAGAGAGATGACACGTCGACACCAGAACGCATGGGTTTTCATTTCGTTGGACATACTATCTCATTCATTTGTTTGGTTGGGCCATCCATCAGCGCCTGACGTCGCACTCATTTCTTTACAAGCATCGTATCAGGCATGGCGTTACAGTGGACAAGATGACTTGTGAAGGGCGGAGATACTGTCACAGTGCTTTTAAGGGGCCTTCCACCGCCCCGTGAAATTGTTGCGGAGCAAGGCGTCACAGGGATGTCAAAAGAGAGCTTTCACATTATCATGGCTTATGCCACAGCAACCAGTAACAGATTGTGGGCGAGGCGTTGGTCAGGGAATGCATGAGAAAAGATCTGGGCCGGATAGGCGTCATGTATATATGTACGTCGAGCTAGGATTGTTGTCAGCCTCGTTACTCTCTCAAGACAAGACAAGGGATGACCAGTCCAGTCCAGCAAGCTAACATGAAATGATGATATGAGCTTCAATAACAGCCATGGCAAGGTTCTGAGCGACTGGCGAAGGGGGCATGGTGTTGGATCTAGTGTCGGTGCTGTTAATCTCCAAGCGGTGCCAGTTATCAGACTGGCTAAAGGGGGTGGGATTGGTGTTCCGTATCTTGTCTAGTACCCAGTATCTACGAGGTATGTACCCATAAGGTGAGTTGCTGAGCCTCACCACCCTCACTCGTAGCTAGCCTTGCGGGTAACCCCATGCTACATATTCACCTAGGGAGGAGTCCCGTTTGAGGAAGTCCGTGCATATTATTCAGTGGACTGTCTGCTTTGGGGGCTGTTGAGGCCTGAGCGAGCCGTGTGCCTCCCCTTTTTCGGCGAACGGGAGACCCATGACTAAGTAGGTGGTGGAGCTTCGCCAGTCCCCACTGAGCCATCAATCAGCTTCGGCCTCCGGCTGCGGCGTAGGGATGTAATTATTTTTATTTCTCAACTCGTCTCGTTCAGTTTTGCGTTCGGTGACGCACCGTTATTACACCATGTCCTCGGTCACTCATTGGGCTTTCCTCGCTGTATGTGTATCATCTTGGAGAACTGGACGTCAAAATGACGTAAGGAAATACAAGTGATGCACACTCCGCAGTTCTTTTTCGGGGGCAAGCAATGGACCTGGTGTGCGGTTGCACCAGTCTGATGGGGCCTCAACGCAAGGGAACTTCCGCTCAACCAGGCTGGTTGATATCAACCTCTGGCGGCCCCAACACGCCTGATATGACAATTTTCTCCTTTCAGATGGCCGTTGCAATGCTTTGTTTCATGCCTATACGGTGATTTTGTGTCTTTGGAAGGCCAGCGAAGCTGATACCATGACAACTGTTCCTCTTCGTTCCTTAATCGTCCCAAAATGGCAGAGACAACTTGGAGCTGCCATTCACAGGTCAATAAAGTCTGAGCTGCGGACCGGTCGAAGTTCTGGGGGCTGTTTGCAAAAGCGCTGGTTTGCCACGCCTGTCGACGTCGCCAAGAATGCGAATGGAGATTCGAGTGACCCCAGGGTAAAGGTTGTCATTCTGGGAAGTGGTTGGGCAGGTATGACTCGACTCAGCTCCATCTGGGCTCCAAGAAGCATATTCACCCTGTGTGAACAGGTTACGTCCTGGGCCGCCAGCTGGACAAGAGGAAATACCGCGTCGTCATCGTTTCCCCTCGCTCCTACTTTGTCTTCACTCCTCTACTCAACGACACCACCGTTGGCACCCTCGAGTTCCGAAACGTCCTCGAGTCTGTGAGAAAGAAAAACAGTCGCTTGGAGTTCATTCAAGGTTGGGCGGACGACGTCAACTTTGCGGACGAGACTGTTACTATTGAACCCTCGGTGCTGGATCCGGATGTAGGCCACGCATTGACAGGACCGAGGAAACCGAATGAACAGCAGACAGCCAGTGGATATGCTGTGAAAGGAGTCTTCCCTCATGGGCCATGGGAAAAGGAGGTGCAGATGGGTGGGACTGGCTCCCATCAAGTCCCTACGTTTCCCATACACTACGATAAATTGATCATTGCCGTGGGCACCTATAGTCAGACGTTTGGTACCAAGGGCGTGAGAGAAAACGCATGGTTTCTGAAAGATGTGCGGGACGCCGTCGCCATACGTCGGCGCATTTTGGAATTATTCGAACTCGCCCGGCTACCCATCATCCCCGAAGAAACCAAGAAACACCTCTTGCACTTTGCCGTCGTCGGCGGTGGTCCCACAGGTATGGAATTCGCCGCCTGCCTCTCGGATCTGCTGAGAGACGACCTCTCCAAAATCCACCCTGAACTCATGAGATACGTTCGCATCAGCCTCTACGACGTCGCCCCTAAAGTCCTCCCTATGTTCGACGCCTCACTTGCTGATTATGCCGTAAAACAATACAGACGCCAAAACATTGAAATCAAAACGTCTCATCATGTCGAAGAACTCAGGAAGGGGTTCCCTGACGACGAAAAAGCTCGTCAGGATCAAGCCAGTCAGGTCAAGGGACGAGTCTACACGATCCATACGAAAGAAGAAGGGGACGTCGGCATCGGCATGTGCGTTTGGTCCACGGGAAACATGAACAACCCGTTTGTCGTAAAGGCGCTCGATCATGTGCATCGATTCCCGACCGAGTCCGCACAGATCACACAAGGGGAGGTGACCGATCCGATGCAACGACAATGGATCATCCAGCGGGACGCTAAAACCGGCGTCATCTTAGTAGATGACCACTTTCGAGTGCAGCTTACGACAAAATGCGCCAAGGGTATGAAGGAAGACGAAAAGCCCAAGGCGTACATGAAGAATGTTTTTGCCCTAGGCGACACCAGTAAATTAATATCTGGTGCCTTGCCGGCAACGGCGCAAGTTGCGAACCAGCAGGCCCTCTGGCTGGCAAAGACATTGAATAGGCACCCTTCCCCTGAAGAGTTCGGGAAGCAGAAAGGGTTCACATTCAGGAATATGGGTGTCTTAACGTATCTCGGAGGAGCCAAGGCTATTCTCCAGGGTGGAAACGGGAACGGTAACAGCGGCGGTGCCGCGAAGGGGATCAAAGGTTTGGCAGCGTACCTTGTTTGGAGAGGAGCTTATCTCACGATGACGCTGAGTTGGAGGAACAAGTTCCTTGTCGCGGTGCAATGGATCGCCGTCAAGATCTTTGGCAGGGATCTTAGTCGGTTCTAGTGGCGGGCGTTCGGAATGGCCAATTAGGCTCGAAGTTGCCGTTCTAGATATATGCTCTCCCGAATCTCCTCGGTTAGGTGAGGATAGTAATGCAGTTAGACAGCCGTATGAATAGACATTTCTGGATACTGAGTCTAGCCACAGTGAGCTGTGATATATACATAAGATAGAGGTTGGACGACAATCCAAAAGTGTTGCATAGTGAAAACTAGACAATCATTAACAAGCAAGTCGAGGCTTTGGCTTACGGGGCTGATTACGGCTCGTGCGTCGGGTTGGGCCCAGCCAAGGCCAAGACCATATTAATTGATCACGTCTCTCGACCGACAGGAGTAGGAGTTACACGGCCAGCCTTAGAAAGACATCTAAGATGTTAGAGGGCAAGGTGGCGCTCCGGCGTTATGAATGCCGTACTCCGCATGCTAGGCAGAGGGATGAACGTTGGTACATAATGGGCGATACTTGCCGATGCGATTGATTTTACCTGGCCTAATCACGAGTCCAGACTCGAAAAATCACATCGCCCACAGCTCCAAGAAAATAACACGCTGAGCCTAAAGCCATGGCGGAAATCATCCCCACTGAAGTCGCCCACAACCTGGCGTACGCCAACCTGCTCCGCGTCTTCAGCAACCGTGACCGGGCCTCACGCCTCAGCGCCATCCAAGAGACGTACCACGCGGACGTAAGCTTTTACGAACCGGACTGCGTCGTCACCGGCCACGACGGGGTCGACGCCAAGTCCGAAGAGCTCCTCAACTCGCGACCAGGATGGGGCTTTGTCCCCGTGGGAAACGTCCAGCGGAACCACAACATGGTCTATCTGGCGTGGGGTTTCGGCCCGCAGAACGAGGCCACGGGTGAGGTGGATGTGCAGGTCAACGGGGCCGATGTCTTGATCGTGGACCAGGGCAAGGTCAGGACTTTCTGGGTCATAATAGAGGGTATTTCCGATATCAAGAAAGCTTGATCTGTGGAATGGGAGAGTTGTCCCGGGCCAAATCAGATATGTACATAGGGCACGAACTACATAGCACGCGTATGGAAGCAAAAAGAGAAATAGCGAAGCATAAAACCAAGGACCAACGGATTCTGGAAGCAAGAATACTCTTTACGTTTTCTATGGGTTGATCTATCTGCTGGATCATATGGGGTTCGCTCATGACGTTGCTGTTGTTTGCATTTTTCCACCAGTCTGTCTGATAGCTATCCCCATTGCATGTTGTTACATGTCTGTTCAAGTAACCTTCGAGACCTCGGTCTTCGGCAACTCTCTGGCATCCTTTGGTGTCGGATGTGCCTGTCTCCTAAACCGATTTTTTGTTCTGATGTACTCTTTCGTACTGTGTTTTTGGCAATCATCCAAACTCCGGCAGACTGCAAATGATCACAAGGTGTCATAGCTGGGGTGTGAAAGGAAAGAGTTGTTGACGAGTATCCCGGCTCAACTTGCTAGAGACAGCCTCAGTATTGTTGCTCGCTCAAGCCTTAGCAGGCCAGCAGCTGCAGTACCAGTGGTTGTTGCCAGAGGCAGAGCAAGCAGCCGCCATCTCCTTGTCACTGCACCCAGACATGGCACTGCTGTCGCAAATGATCTGAGATTGTTCGTTACTGCACAACATGGTTAGTCTCAATTGACAGGTTCCAAGGTCGATTTGGAAGGCTTACCAGGTGCAGAAGCGAAGGCAGTTATCACCGTTGAGCAGGCCATCACAATCGGGCAGCTTGAATGTCATGGCAGTGTCAGGGTTGGCGGCATTTCCGGTTGGGTACTGCAAGTATTGGTAAGCTCTGACATATTGAGAAAAATGCAGACAGAAAGTCTGTCGAGGAGGAACAGGACTTACGCAGCCGATCTTCATGGGGATGTCTGGGTTGGGAGACTTTGGCATCAAGCCAGCGAGAGAGGCCGAGGAGAAAGCGAGAACAGCGGCAACAGTGAGAAACATTTTAGACCGCATAGTGAAGCACATCTGCAATGTTGTCAATGTTGTTGGTGTTGTTGGTGTTGTTGGTGTTGGTGTTGATTGTATTGCAATTGTTCTGAGGAGGTCGAAACTGTGAATTGTTGTAAGCGAAAGCGAGGTTGTTGAGATGTTGTCAGAGAGAAGAAGAGAGAAGGTCCAGAATGGTAGAAGAGGTAGATATTTATACCATGGGAGGAAGGCAGAACGCAGAACGCAGAAGCGAGATGTGAATATTGAGCGTGAATGTTTCTATACGCGATCAGCAACATGCCGGCAGTTTGATCCATTCACCCAGCAGAACAAAGCAGAACGGCAACATACCTATGGTGGGTATGCACAGATGAGAGCAAAAAGAGGTGATATTGACCTGCTTGTGAAATGCCAGTGAGATGTGAAATGTAGTCGATGAAGCTGGAGTGACTTTTGTCACGATCTTCACACTGGCTATAGCCTCATTCTGTATTGGGACCGGTTCTGATACCCGAGAGCCACCCATGGCAGTCAGTAACAAGAAACTCAGGCATTGTTTTTCCCAATTTCACTTCTGCTTGATATCCGATCAATCCACTTCCCGCTCTGAGACAATCGCTTCAGTATTTGTCTCGAATTCCAGAGACATGCTCACGGTAAGACTGTTGTGTTTTCTTTTGAATGGGAGACAGCAGATGTTCAACGGGGGCCAAGCAACAGCATACGCTTTGCAAACCATCTGTGTTGACAAAGGACTTTCTTCCAAAAGCTGCTGCTAAACCATCCACGTTGCCCCCAGTTTTCACCCTGGTCATTGCCATTTGCACCTTGAGAAGGTGGCACTAATTTGAACATTTCTCGGCCGTCTTCATCAACTTTGCTCCATAGCAGCTTTTCAAAACCCCTCACCTTAAGTTTGGAATGTGTGTCTTCATATCTTATTCCTGACTGCTCCGTAACGTAGGCGCTGCTCCTGGTCCGGCGAGATACCTCCACCTTCATATGCTCTTTCTCCCATCGGAGTAGGCTATTTCACTGGACGACGCTTGCACTTACATGTGTGAGCTGAGTATCATCCATATCTTGTGACCGTACTTGATAGAGACCAAGGACTGATCTGGTACCGAGTTCTCAACTCGGTATATCTCGCACACTGGGGGATCCAAAGGAAGTCCGCCGACAGTTCACATGGGGATTGGGGATTGCACAGCGGGTCTGGAGATTTTGCAAGATACCAAACGTAAGTAGGTTGCGGTGGCATAAGTCGTCCCCAGAGGTTGCACAACACCACGTGCGAAAGGGTGATTATGCAGAGGCGGGATTGGATCATCCGTGGGGAAGAGCATTCTGGGAATGGACGAGCATGATGGTCTCTCGATGATGGTCCGGTATGGTCCATGAGCAGATTGCGCCCGCGGACCAAACACGGGGCTGTGGCTCGCAACGCCTTCCCTGGCTAGGCTTCCTTGGCCTCTCTGGCCGCGCTCGGGGAAACCTCGTCGTCATCCTGCAGAAGATTTCCCTTCACTTTTCGCATGGACACGCTGCCTCCGTGTTCACCTCCGGGTCTCATCATGATGCTCCTGCAAAGTCCAACCCACTGTTCGATTATCATGCTACGCGACCATATCCGGTGACAACCTCGCCCAAACGCTCCACCCCATGACATCTCAGTCAATCCTCTAGGCCAACGTTCGCCACCGTCGCCATGAGCTCTCTACTCAACCCCATCCACAGCGCGAAGCAAAAATGCCGCCCCAAGCACCAAGTCCTTGTCCTCAAATGCTATCCCAAATACCAGAAGAATGTCCAGGAGGTCAAGCCCATGTCTTCCGAGCTCAGCTACCTGCTCTATTATGCATCTACTCGTCGCAACAAGCTGCAGAAGGTCGGCGCATTCCTCGAAAAGAAGAACGCCGGCGATGTCTGGAAAGGAAGGCTCGGGTGCGCATAATAATGACTCTGCCGCTATCCTTGCTAATTGAGCTTCAGCAATGTCCAGGTCACCCTCCAGATCCTTGCGGCCGTCATTGAGAAAGCGCCACGAGATCTCTCTCTCTATTCCAAATCCGTTCTCACCATCCTCGATTCCGTTCTACGCTCGAAAGACGTGAACATGGTCGAAGATTCCATTCCTACATTTGAGGCCTATTGCAAATACGTGGACGTGGCCTCTCTCACGGCCGATCAGCAGCGTGCCCAGCAATATATCTCCCTCGTCCAGCACTACGCTGGGTTCGCCTTTAAAACAAAACCCTTAGACAAAAAGCAAGGCGATTCCATCCCACTCTCTCTTCGATGGCGGAAAATCGGCCTCCGTGCCATCCGGGCTATCGTGGCGTCTGACGCTTTGGCTGTGGATTCCAATCGACAACTGAACCTCGTCATGCCGGTGATCCTGGAGAACATGTCATTGGAAGAAGAGAATATCCTGTCCACATTACAGCAGAGAGCAAAGACAAGTGAGAAGATGGACGACGAATCCGCCAGGAGGAGGCGCATGAGTATAGCGACCGTCACAACAGTCGATACCATTGACGGTGATCCTGCTGCAGCGGTTGAGACCACGGCAGGAGCGGATAAGGTCGCCGAAGAGGAGGTCAGAGCATTGGCATTGAGGTGCTTGAAACAAATCTTCTCGGTTGGTATTGGGAGTACAAGAGGTCAAACGAGGTTGGCAACAGCCTTGACGTTGAAGTTTATTGCTTCGAAAAATCCGCCCAAAGTTACCCCGGAAACATCAAAAACCGGCAATTGGGCGACATCCCTGTTTGAAGCAATCGCGCGATGGACGCCCGTGCAAGATCGTTTCATTATCGTTGTCACTGCCATGGAAACACTGGTTAGGAGCCCCATGGCGGAAGGGGTCCTAGAAAAACAGCTGGTCCTCACAACCATGATCGACTGGCTTCTTAGTTCCCCCGTCAATCTCATCGGATTGAGCGTCATGGATGTCCTACTTGGGTTCCTCCAGCACATGCTAGTTCTCCTCCAGCTTGGTGGACCTAACGCTCGCATCACACAGCCACACCGAGAGGATACTCTTGGTTTCTATCGGGACGTCAAGGAGGCTTTCGACCCAAGTTCAGTCTTGGCAGAAAACAAGATGTCCAGGACGCCGTCCAAAGAACTGACAGCATCACCTGTCCGGCAAGAATTGCTTGAGAGGCTACAGAAATGCATCGCCTCTCTTTCCAATCACATCTACTACACAGACCAGATCAGCGACATGCTGACAGCAATCCTAGCACGCCTGAAACCGTCGTCTCTGTCTGAAGTCCCGACATCGGCGGCCGCCATCAATGACCCAGCAGCCGCAACAAAAGCAATCGCCGAGTCCGCGAACATTCATGAAGACGCCAACACTTCTACATTCTTCTCGTTCGCGACTGCGCGAGTCACAGCTTGCCGAGTCATCAAGGACATCTTGGTTCGTGCCAACAGCAGACGAAGCGCCGCAGGGGCACCTATCGAAGCTCGTGCACGAGTCGGGGTGCAAGTGTGGGAAGGCACGCAATGGCTCCTCAAAGACGAAGACCAAGAAGTTAGATTTGCGTACATCGATGCTCTGTTAACCTGGCTCAAGCTTGAAACCAACAAGAGTGACATGCTCCTGCCGCGAGATGGCAATCGGAAGCAGCCACAATCCAGAAAATATCACGGCGAGAACGGCGTAGCTAAGAGGGCTGTCTCCAACGCATCCCGCAAAGAAAACAAACCTACCAGATCGAATTTTCTTGCGCTACTGCATCTCGCTATTTACGACAGCATCCTTGACGACGCCGAGAATGAGACAAATCTCCTTCTCCTGTACCTTCTTCTAACCAAATTGGTCGAACGACTCGGCGTCAATGCGGTCCGAAGTGGCATGCCCATGGTCCTCAGACTCCAGGAAACGGCTCTTAATGGAGAAGTTGTCTCCACCTTCGGAAGAGTCAATGTCGGAAGTGTCGTGCATGGCTATCTGTGGAATATTACGGACAATTTTGACTTTGAAACAAGTCTAGTCGGGCATGAGATCAACGCAGAGATTTCTAGGAGGAAACGCTTTGGAATCTGGTTCGACAAGGTCAAATTTCCAGCTCTGCCCATCGAGGACATCAGACAGCTTCCGAAAGAGACCGAGAAGACCCCGGGTTATAATGAAGAAGCGGTCCAAACTATCAAGCCGTTCTTGTCAGTTGCAAACATGGTGGAGGAAATTGCGATTGCATATGACAACGCTCTGCTGACTCCGCCAACTTCTCCCCCATCTTCACCTGGGAGAGTCTTTTCTGTGCCGACACTTGGATTCGGCTACGGCTACGGAGCTGCACCCCAGCCGAAGGCCTCGAGAGAGGATCAGCTTCCACAAAAGGTCAAAGACGAGATGGCCGCGGGGTGGAGCAGAGAAGCATGCATTGCCGCAGTCGAGAAAGAAAGCGCAGGATCGGTGACGGGATCTCGAACAGGGGCGTCTTCTATCCCGAACCAGCATCTCGGCGTCAATGGTGTTGGTCGGCCATATGGCTCTGTGAACGGGAAAGATTCACCAGCCACGGCCAACGGCAACACAACTCCAACTTATGGCCTTACCGGCGGATTAGGAAGCCTTACTCAAGTCCGGAGGGCAAGCGTCACTGGTTCACCTGCAAGGGTTCCGACCACGTCCAGTCGAGAATCGACAGTAAGAGTCACTGATTTGAAAAGAGCGCTGTCCGGATACGCCGTTGCTGAAAGGCGACAAAGTCCGCTGCGAAGACCACAGGCAAGTTCGAGGAGGAGTACAGGTAGCAGCGGAAGCAGCAGCATGCTTAGTTGGGACGATGCTGATGATCGTAACCCATCGTTCCTCGATGTGGCTGCCACCAGTAACTCAACCGAGCACGCCCTAGACAGGAGCCCGTCCCGGCCACAGACGTCGTCTTCGAACAGACCTAAGACGGCAGATCAGAAAGATGCCACATATCATGATCAAACTACGCTACCAAGTGTTACGGTCGACCCTCGTACGGATGCGAATGTTCCCCCGGTGCCAAAGATCCCATCAACACTCAACCTTCCGGGGACGTGGCCCCGTGACGCCTCGCCAGCGCGACCCGAAGAGATATCGCAGGACGCTCCTGTTTCTGGCCTGCCAGAAAGTCCTCAATCACGGAAAATTACGGGGGCAACGTATTCACCGTCACCAGGGCGAGAAAAACAAAGCCTTCGAAAGACATCCCGACCAGCTAGCCGCAAAGGGGCGGCGCCTCTATCTTCATCTCCAAATGAAAAGTTCGATCTAGGTTCACTGTTGGCGGCTATTCCTATTCCTATTGCGGAGGCAGCAGGGGATTTGCAGAAGGAAAACCGAACCGGGCGGCTCATAAGGCCTCCTTATTGATGAATTGTCCCTAGGTAGTATTATGCAAAAAACCTGTTGTCTATCTTCCTCTTGTGATTAGCCACTCGACGCTTTGCTCACCTTGGGCTTACCTGCTGCTTCCTGAGCGCTCAGGGAACACTCCCGGAATCTGCCCAAGTCTTTTAGTCTCCCCTCTCCCGGAGGTTTATTCACAACATCAACTTTCGGTACCATTAGAAGATAGAACCCAGTCAGTGTGAGCAATGCTATGACGGGTGAGCTGATCCACCAGTGCCAGGCTGCAGCGCGGCCTCCAGGCCTTTATCTGGTCATCACCTGGTTGTCACCAGTCATTTTTGTCGCGCACTTGTCGAAGCAAGAAAAGTTTCAATGAATCGCCATCCTTGCGGGGTGAAACATCCCACGTAATTAGATAATGTACAGGTACTTTTGACCGTTACTCTTCAGTGTCGGGTCTGCGACGATGGGAGATTCCTGTTTGATGAAACGTCCGCTGTGCTTCTAATTAATTATATGTAGGAGACGGGAGGCCACCAGGCTTTGTTTGGCGATCACCGGTGCAGCGTGCCCTGTATCGTATGGACGAGTATCGGACTTCCTCTGTCCAATCCCCCCTCCGAAACGACAGCTCCGCTCGTCCTTTCCTGCTCGTCATGAGCACAATATCCTTCAGAATGCTTACGTTTTCATCTCGATCCTGGCGCTCCACCCCTTGTCCTTCTCCCTCTCCAAGCTCCCTCTTCAGCACTGCAGGTCTAAACCTCGACCGCAGGCACGTCACGAGCACGTCCCTCTCCTCACGCCACGACACAACATATGGATCCTTGGAAACGTACAACCACACTAGGTGCACCATGGCGAAGACCGAGTACAGGCATAGCAGGACGATAGAGATCAGGGTGGACATCGACAGCCCGGACATTGTGTACAGCCCGTAGCCGTAGCCGGTCATGGACGTCTTCAGGATGAAATCTGTCCGATTTGCTGCCGATGCCGTTGCCGGCGCCACCCGACCTTGCTGGACCAAACTTCCATGTATTTTGAGAAAGAGGTCATTGCTCGTGATGGATAAAGGCACCGTCCCTGAGCCTGTGTGGGCCATGCTCTCTGCAAAAAGTACAGATAAAATTACTTCCAATTTTGTAGACAGATTGCGAGATGTGCCTCCGAGAGACATGAAATTTTCGAATGCGGTGGTGTTTGTCTGGGGTCGGGCTGGGCTCTCGACAAACTGTTGCGCCCATCGAGAGTCGATTTTTACGGTCTGGCTTTTGTACTTTTTGTCAATAGGCATCGCATAATCCAATCCCGGAACAGCGCCACCGACAACGTAATCGGTACTGGCGTAGCTCGTTGAGGCAGTTGAGTTCGCCCACTGTGCTTGGATCGAGCAGGCAAAATCGCTGGCACCTGTTGAAGTTCTGAGCCTCACAACGGCGCCAATAGAAGCATTCAGTAACTGTGAATCACCAAGGGTGACCCAGTGAAATTGTGGCTGCATCTGGTCTCCAAAACTTGCATTCAAAATTATGGGCGTGGTCTCCAACGGACTCAGAGCATGGCTGATGATAGGAAATCTGACCAAGGAAGTGTTGAGTGGAGTCTCCAAACACCCTGTAATGACGACTGGCTGCATAGCGCTCACGAACCAAGAAACGTCTTGGTACGAGCACATGGCCGGACTCCACGTTTTTTGGCATTTAGCAGAGCGGGAGGGGAAAGTCAAGAATCGGAAGCTGTTGACCATGTCGCCTATGACGGCATGCTGAATCGATACCAGAGTGAAATCTGGTATTGAGGCACCTAAAGAGCCTTTGAGTCGGATGTCCATAGTTCGCAACGACGAGATGCTCGGTACGCTGATACGTTGAGGGGATGCCGTGCCTCCGCCTGTTGTGGTGCGCGCCCAGTAGGAGAAAAAATTGGCTGCAATTGAATCCCAGGTCAGAGGGTTGAAGCACCCCAGGGTGGAATCATCACAAATTGCAGGACCAGTGGCGCTTGCTTCAAGAGTCGAAGGCCATAGCAGATCGCTGGAGGTGTTCAGTGTCATGATTGCCTCCCCAGCAGGCCAGATGTCGAGCCTTGGAATCAGAGCCGTCGCCGAGGACGGCCCGATGGCGAGGCCAAGCATGGTACACATCAATATCAGCGGCACCAGCAGCGATTTCCGAGCGTAGTTGGTGGCACACATTGCCCAAAAGTCTCGAGACCAGACGTAGGACAGATCTTTGAATTTGGTGAAAACCGTGAGAGATCCAAACGGCAGCCCATGTCCGATGGCCAAGCTCTTCAGCACATGAGTTAGCAGTGCTTCGCTAAGAGATGCCAGGATGAGCAACTCGTGGAGCTTTGCCGTCAACTGCAGCGCCAGTTCCTTTGGGGCATTCTCATTATTGATCCCTGAAAGCTCTTTCCCAACCCAGTACCCATACAGATTGAATGACGTGATAACAGCAGCCCCTCCAACCGGCACCAAATGCAGGAGAAAGGTGTAGCATGACGCCCTCTCGGTGGCTTTGAAGGGCAGATCATCCCGGAGAGCGCTGCGGCTGAATACCCTCGTCAGCGCTTGCCAAAGTTTGTGCAATGCGCCAACAATGAACGAGACAATGAGGTGTGAAGTAGAAGAGCGTGTTGTGGCTATCGGGATCAATGTCTGTGAGCTTTCGGCTTTCGGCTCACGAGCGATTCTGTCGTATGAAAGCCCAAACCTCATCTCTTCCCTTCCGGCGGCGAGAAATGTACCGGCTGCGTCGTATTGAGCACTCGAGAGAAGTTAGCTTAGCTTTTCAGGGTAGAAAATAATGAACATTTCATGGCAGGTACTCGGTACTCGGTACCTCGTGGAATGGCACCCCATTTAGGCTGCAGCGGCACGCTAAACGAGACCGCCAGCACGACGCAACAGTTGACTAGGGGCTAGATGGGGGTTGGGTTTTCAGCTAAGCCGTACATGGCATCAGTTTCACATCGAGATGCTGCACCAGCTCAACCTCTTCGACAAGTGGTTGGTCGCTGTTATAAGGATTATGGTCATTAGGCGCCGGGCTCGAGCTGAAAATGGAACACCTCGTACGAGGTACATCAGGTTTGGACTGGTGGCCGATCATGCGGTACGTCCCGCTCCTTGATTTTCTAGCCTGCCACCCGCTTAGCTTCAAGTCTGTGTTGTCTGTGAAATTGCTGAAAGCTGGTCCCCTGCGTGGCAGTTGCAACGCTCTAGTTTCCGAAATTACCTTCACCATACTCAGGAACATTCTTGGTTCCCTGCAGTATTTCACGCTCGTTGTTATAGTCATTTATGAAGTTACGAGATTGTACAAGGGCCCCGACGACGGGGATGACAGAACCGTGGTTTGGGGAGCGTCGTGTTTTAGAAGAGGGAAATTACAGCCCGAGAGGGCTGAATGGGGGTTGTTGGTACTTCATGGTGAGGGAGGTAGAAGTTGAGGGGTCGGTCGTACCTCGTAGGCGTAAAAGAGGGGACAGTTGACACGCTGCTAATTTAGGGTCCTTGTTGGCGCTGCATTTGGAGGAGCAGATCGGGATGAAGTGGAAGTGCGAAGGTTATAAGAGGTTATAAAAGCGGCATGGCCGGGCTGAGTCGCACATGAATTCCGGGCCGGTTTTTTTACACATCTTTATCTGCCGTGATCATGGCGACTTTTGTTACTGACCAACGTGTGGATGAGTAAATGCTAGTGCTAATCAGCACGGGCAACGGTTTCGCTAGATAGCGAGCAGACAGATCGGTGCAATCAACGGGGCTTAAAATTAGTAGAACACAGAGAAGACATCATCCAGCATCCAGGTCGTGATAGCAGAATCCGCAAATACTTCGCCCCAGAGATAAAACTCAGGCAGCGGTTAGGTGTTCTACTAGCTAAGTGTCGTACCGAGTTAGACGTGACGATAACCGCCGCCTTCTCCTAGGGTCAAAGCCGCTCGCCGGAGCATCATGGTCTCTTGAGTCACTCCTATGCCAGTACTGGGTAGACTGATCATTCATCATTACTCTGGATTTACGATTCTGCCAACGGTGGCGAGGCTTCAGGCTATCCCTCTGCCTGAAATCGAATCCTTCCCCACCCAACACCTTCCAACCCTGTTTTTCTTTCTCACCTCACTCGCCCTAATGCAGCTGTCGGGCGGCACACGCTATACACCCAAGGGTGGCGATCAAAGCGTCTAACAGGCTCTCTGCCGAGTATTCAGTCCCCCTTATTTTGTGCCATTGACGATTGATTCTACCAGGGCAGCTGTGTTGGCTAACGCTTCATCCGCATATCGGTACCCAATCAGCTGCACACATATAGGCGCGTCTTTATAGTCTTCGGGTCCCGTGTCTGGAAGGTAAGAGAGATCAGAAGTTTGTCAATCTTCATCTTGGTAGGGGACTCGAGGGGGGTGATTTGCATACAAAGACTATACACGTGAGCATCCTCGGCGCCATATTTGGCACTGCTGGGGTCATCCACCACGTCGGACTCGCACACCGTGTCAACGGGAATGACGATGGCCGGGTAGTCAAGATAATTCCACAGGCCAGTGTATGTGGCGGTCGTCCATTTGTCCAGGGGCAGGGCGGTGTGCTGCGCCGGCGGCATCAAGATGGCATCGATGCAATTGTCACGGAAGAGCTTGAGATAGCTGCGTGCTGCTGCTTGACGACGCACGTTGAGGTCGAAGAACCCGCGCAGGTCGGTGGCTGGGAAGGAATTGAGGCCAATGGCTTTAACAGAAGGGATTTCGGGCTCCCCCGTCCGGGCGAAGAGCTCAAGGTAGTTCTTGAGACGGAAGAATTTTTTATGTCAGATTTATCTCGAAGTCTGCTTTCGGGGGGGGGAGCGCATTGCAACTTACTTCGCTTCCCAACAATGTCCAGTACTTGATTAGGTCGCCATAATGGTCTTTGACGTCAGGCAAGGTTAGAGGAATGAGCTCAATATTGTCGCTTCTTTGGAGAAGATCCGCTGTCTTTTTGAGGCCACGTCGAACCGGTGGCGAAGGAGTGTAGACGCCGTCGTCCAGGACGAGGCCAATCCGAAGCTTTTGCTTGGGTTCGAGATTCACCCATGGCACAGAAATCACGGTGCTGTCATAGCGCCAAGTTTCTGCCAGCATAATGGTTTTGAGGAAAAGAGCAACATCCCGAAGCGACGTCGCCATGGGGCCGGCCGACGAGCGCACCCCATCCGTCCCAGGCGTGGTGAGGTCCCTCACGCCCCCGTGCGGGACCAGTCCGACACTGGGTCGAAATCCATAGAGGCCGTTGCAAACGGAGGGGACACGAATGCTCCCGCCAATATCTGTCCCGACACCGAGCACGCTTCCTCGAAGGGCAAGAAGGGCGCCTTCGCCACCGGTGCTTCCTCCAGCCGTCAATGCCGTATTGCGAGGGTTTAAGGTCCTGCCGAAGACATTGTTATGGCTATCACCGGTCATGATTGTTTGTGGAAGATTGGTCTTGCAGTAGAGCACTGCGCCCAATTCCAGCAGCATGGCTGCGGTTCCACTGTCTTCGTCTGCTGGTTCGTTGACAAAGCATGCCAATCCGGTCGACGTATCATATCCCGCAACTTGGAAGCTGTCTTTGAGCGAGATTGGAAGGCCGTGAAACGGACGGAGCGGCTTTTCAGGATTTTCTTGCCGTTCGCGATCCAGTGCACGCGCTCGCTCGATGGCTGTGTCGAAGAAAATCTCGGTTAAACAGTTGGTCTGTCGCCCCGGTGAGCTTATGTATTATTATATATGAAAGAGCAATGCTGCGAGACGAAGTTGGGGAGTCAGGGGTTGACAAACCAACTGCTGAGCAATGGCTGCCCTCTTGCAAAAGGCGACCGTGACCTGTTCGGCCGACCACACTCCATCCTTGAGCTTCTCCAGGAGCGCAGTGGCGTCATAGTCGGAGGTGATTTGGCACTCGATGTCGCTCAAGATGCCACATGTCGGCGGCATTGGCATGACATTTGTGGCCCCGAGATATTGGTCGGAAGGAAGCAGCCACTCTTTGGGGATCTTACTCTGACGTTCCAACTGCTTCTCGGCCGCGACGATTTTGTAGTCTCTGTAGACTTTCGACATGATGCTCGTTTCCTACGGTACTTTCGAAAGGGCGAAGGACCAATGGGTTGAGTGCTTCTGCTGTGAAAAGGGATGTCCAGGTCCTCTGGGGCATACTTATACTCCGAAGCCTCGACTCTTCGTTTGAATGGTAGACCAAGCATCTTGCAAGGAGGAACTCAGGTAGAGGCGCATACCCTGATAGCTGGGCACTCGAGTCCCTTGAGATTTCACCGGTTCCGGTTCTAAAATGGTCGAGACATTCGAATTGCAAGCTTCAGCTTCAACACTCTGTGGGGAAAATCCTCCGGTCATCGTTCCGGTCCATGTGTCTCGCATCA
Organism: Cladophialophora psammophila CBS 110553; assembly: GCF_000585535.1. Taxonomy (NCBI): domain Eukaryota; kingdom Fungi; phylum Ascomycota; class Eurotiomycetes; order Chaetothyriales; family Herpotrichiellaceae; genus Cladophialophora; species Cladophialophora psammophila. The sequence continues at coordinate 1,707,252 of NW_006912926.1, read as the reverse complement.
CCGGCCTATCAGTAGCTTAGGCCTACGACCTCCGAAAGGCTATTCTTCAGTTTTCCAACCCACTTGCTTACCTCCTTCCTAGCTGGTCGTTGGGGTGAGTACCGAGTATGCTGTTGGTCATCCAAGGTTCTTTCTGAGAAGACCCATACCTGTTAGCTTCTCAGAAGTCTCTGGTGTTCTCCTTGACCCTTTCTTTGCTGGCAACCTGAATCCATCCGAGTGACTGGAATGGCATCGGTCTCTCTCACGCCCCGGCCCCGTGGAGTGCGGGCTGCATGTGACCGATGCTACGAGCTCAAAGAACGGTGCGAGCGTGCGTCGATAGCTTCGACCTGTGTCAGATGCGACAGGCTGGCTCAGGTTTGCCTGACTGTGCGTCCACTGCGACCGGCCGGTCGAAGACCACGACCACGACATCGAGAGCACTCGGCCTCTCAAACAACATCAAGTCAATCCAGCACCGACGCTCAGTCTCAATTCCATGTTGGCGCCTGGCTACGGGATGTCCCTGACCTGTGCCAGGAGGAGAGGGAATTGATCATGTTTCTCCTATACCAACCCCAAACCCTGCAGTTCTATGTGGTTAGCCCCAGTTTCGAAGATGCCGCACGGCGGTCGTTTGAAGCCCCGTTCAAGTTGCCGGCGGCTTGGCCAGTACTCAAAGATGCCTATCTTGCCTATGCGGGCGGTTTGAAAGCATTTCACGCTGAAAGGCCGATTGATGCGGATGTGGATGCGAATCTCTGCCATGCATCCTCCGCCATGAGAACGCTGCGCACGCTGTCGGTTGCAAGTTCAGAGGATGCGGCGTTATGTCTTACGCTGGGGATCGTATTGGCACTGTATATCTATGGAGCCGTTGGCGTTGGTGTACCCGACATCTGCTGTTACTGTCTCAGTGCTGCCAGGCCTTTTATTGAGCCCGCCGCGTCCATCCCGGAAACAGAGCCTCAGCTCATCTTTCTTGTCTTGTTGGAGACCATGGACTGCACGGTCCACCGCCGAAAGCCGACATTGAGGATCCGGTCCCCAGCACCGGGACGTGTGGATCGCCACTTGGGGCTCTGCCTCCCATTACTCCCCTACTATTACGATCTCTGTGTCATCAGCCACTCGCTGATCGACGCTAGCAACGCCAGTTTCATATTCACCCTGCACCAACATCTCGAGAGGATTCATGGTGCCGTGAATGCATGGCAGCCATGCCCACCGGAGCGTTTCGTCCACGACTTCTCATCGGCCGAAGTGGTCCACCTCCTGGCTCAAGCTAGGGTATACCGATTGGCAGCCCTGCTGATGGCTCACCGACTGCAACATAAATTTGGACAGGAGGACATTCAAGCGGATATCTGGTCGCGCGAGGTGATTATGGAACTCGAGCTGGCTCGACGGACGACACAACGACCCTTCCGATTTGTGACGCTCCCATTCATTATTGCTGCGATCGAGATTCGAGACCCGGTCGCGCGGACCAAGGCAGTCCAGGACGTGGACGAGTACGTTGATCGATTTATGCCAGTCGTACAAGAAGCAACCAAGACGTTTTTGTGGCGGATCTGGCGCGAGCGGGATACTAAGGCAATATGCTCTTGGTTTGATTCGGTTTACAAGCCATGCGTCATATTGAATTCTCTCAGAGTTTCTAGCTGAGTGTGGCCACATTGCCCAGTACTTCTAGGCATCTTTGAGGTGATCTGATCCAGTTGGTGCTCCGTCCCCTTTGGAATACAATGAGAGGAATTCAAGGTGTTTGAATGACAGCCTGGTGTCATTTGAAATATGTAGTGACAATCCGTTCATTTCCCCTTCCGCTCTCCGTCTACTAGGGACTTGCCATCCTAGGGCTATCAGCCAGGGTAGATTCCCAGTCATATAAAAGAGTCGCCCTCTCCATTGATCAACGCTCCCGATCACTGTCTCTCTTCTCATCCGTTCACCTAGAGCTTCCACGATGGATGCGCTGGCTTCAACCCTGGTCGAGCCGATCCGAGCATCTATGCTCCTTGATATGGAGAGACCTAGCGCCCGTCGAAGGGAGATGAAGCCGGAGGAAAGACCGCCCGCAAGCGAGATGGGCGACATCCAAATTGAAGGCCTCGACCGGTCATTCGCTGCTCTCTGGAGCGGCGGAAGAGTCGTCGGAGTTGGGTCGGCAGGTAAAGAGGAGGATAATTCACCAAAGAGAAAGGTAGGTGAGTGCTCCAGTCTCGTCTCCGTCGACAACTGACCGCTTCATGGCGATTCTAGAGACCACTCGCTTTGCAAACGCTCGCCGCAGCACTCCTCAACTCTCAGGTCCAAACCCGCTCATCCCCAATAGTGTTGCCGTCGAGTCCAGCTACATTGCTGAATGTATATCTTGTGACGCCTCATACCTCTCAAGCCATCCCGATGCTTCATGTGCTTCTGGCAAACACCATGTCCAATTCTCAAGCCGCGATTGAACTTCTCAAACCTGTTCGACTGCTGCAGTATTTTGACCTCGAGGGACTGGCAGAAAGCTTAGCGGAGGTCAGCCAAGATTTGTATAGAAGGACGCAAGCGAATAATGAGCCGGTTGGTGCAGACTGTGGCAACCGCACCGGGCTCGAAGATATCGTCCTGGTTCAAGGATTAGGACAGACGGTGTCAGCCACGCATCGTCGGAGTGGCCTCATCCAAAGCAATGCGTTGCTGGGAGATTTGACGAGAAACATTACGCAGATTTCACGGATATCAAGACATATCCTCGTCCTTGTAGAGGTCGCTCTCGAGATTGGTGCAGCCCACGAAGCTCAGTTGAATCAAGCGGCACCAAGGTCTAGGAGGGCTCATGCAGCCATTGGATTGGAATCTGCCTTCGCTGGCTCTGGCGGTAAGTCTTTGAGGCTTTACTCGGGACATGAATTATTATCCAGGACGCTGGAGGCGGCTCTTGACTGTATCGTTGTAGAGCATGACGGCTTCGGCCGAGTCAATGAAAGCAGGAGATGCAACGAGTCCCGGGAGCAGGTGGTTGAGGTGGTCAAGGATCGAGTGGGCGACCTGATGGGTCTTTGGGATGTTTGGAAGGGAGGATGATGGTATTTGGGAATTGGAAGCATCTCGAAGGTACGTAACATGTATGGGCGCGCCTTCTCATCCCTCGACAAATCCATTCTATATACATGGCTTGCGACCTGTCTTCCTACCGAACTCCTCCACCGAACTCTTACATATCCCGTCAACCGGGTTACGATACACAAATATCTTAGCAATGGATATCGCTTACGGCCCTTTCAGCGTTATCGCGCGCTCCGGAGTGCCTGTCATGCACGCTGCTGTCTTACCTCCCGCGGGCAAGGTGGTGTTTCTGGACAAAGTTGAAGACTACTCAGAACTGCGCTTACCGAACAATCGCTGGGCATACTCCTCGCTGTACGATCCAGATACCCACCATCTGGCTCCCTTGTCTGTCATGACAAACCCTTTTTGCTGCGGTGGAACCTTTCTGGCGGATGGACGGCTTGTCACCGTCGGCGGGAACGCCCCCTTGCTCTGGCTCGATCCCACCGTCGAGGACGGCTTTGACGCGATTCGTTACATCGGAGACGAAGGTGGCAATTATTCATGGAAAGAGCCTGGGAATAAATTGGCCTCCAACAGATGGTACGCATCAGCACAGACCCTAGCGGATGGCAGGATCTTTGTTGCAGCAGGCAGTTTGAACGGACAAAGTCAATTCAACTTCAGCAACAATAACCCCACCTACGAGATCCTCGATGCGAACGGTGTTAGTGAAGGCGACAATATCCCGATGAACATCCTGGTTAACACCATGCCGTACTAGATGTACCCTTTCCTGCACCTTATGCCCGACGGCTTGCTCTTCATTTTTTCAGATACTTCTTCAGAGATCTTTGATGTGGCTGCCAACGAAACTGTCAAGAAGATGCCCGGAATGCCCGGAATGCACAGGACCTATCCAAACACAGGTGGGAGCGTCATGTTACCATTACAAGCAGCGAACAACTATGAGCCTGAAATCATGATTTGTGGTGGAGGACAAACACAAGCAATTGACAGCATGTGTGAATCAAGCTGCGGAAGGTTGAAACCGATGAGTCAGGATCCAGTGTGGCAAATGACCGGGATGCTAGGGGCCCGAGGTATGGTAGAAGGGGTCTTACTTCTTGATGGTACTGTGCTCTGGATCAACGGCTGCCACACAGGTGCCCAAGGGTTTGGACTGGCCACGAATCCGGCCTTGGAAGCCCTAGTCTATGATCCGAGATCGAATACGTGGACCGTATCTGGAAGGACAACAATTGCCAGGCTGTATCACTCTGTCGCCTTACTACTCCTGGATGGAACAGTCCTCATTGCGGGAAGTAATCCAAATGAAATGCCGGTCACTCTGCAACATGTCGAGATCCACAATCAATATAGAGCCTTTCCCACCGAATTTAGGATTGAGATTTGGACCCCGCCATATTTGCGTGGCATCAAGGCATCTCGAAGGCCCAGAGACATCGGCCTTTCAACCTACACCCTGGCGGCTGGGACAAGATTCAACGTCGAATTCAACATTGACGAACAAGTTAGGACCCTGGACCTTGTTCTCTACAGTGGGGGATTCGTCACGCACTCGGTTCACATGGGTCAGGTGATGTTGATCCTCGAGAAGAATGGTTGTGAAACTCTGAGTAACGGTCGAAGAAGGGTTGAGGCATCCATGCCAGAAGGGATCCAACTCGCCCCTGGACCGTACGTGGTGTATGTGCTTGCCAATGGCATTCCCGGAGTCGGGCAATTTGTCACTTTGCGCGTTTGACGTGCGAACAGTCGTTTATATTGAGCATATCGCTTTGATTGAGCGGCAGTCGTGGAAAGTATTGGGATCGGCGACTCCTGGTATTCCATCAGCACAATTCCAGACGAAAGTCAGCAACTGAAATTCTAAATAATGTTCTTCGGTTTCCGCTTAATGTTTCACCGTATCTCTAGTACGTCAAAGTAAGCGGCCAATTCGCCGCAGCTTCAAGAATCCTTCGAATCACTCAACAATTTCTCTTCGCACTCGAGCACCAGCCGAGTGCTAGGTTCTGAATGGCCGAAGACCTGTCGAAAGCGCTGTCGCCAGTTTCGGCGCAGGCGAGCATTCCTGCTTTATATGGAAGCACAGATCAGCCCTCCAATGCGACGGCTGGACTCGCATCAGGTCCAACCTCAAAGCCTGCACAAGATGGCGAAGGTGACCTGATAATGACTTCGCCCACTGCCCCTACAATGGCAGCAGCGGCATCAGTCTCAACTCCTTCAAATTCTGCGACTGCCTTTACAACTACCTTTCCAACCACCGGGCCTGTCCCCCTCGACTCACCTTTCCGCACTACGCCAATCCATCCGTCTCTGCCATCGGTGAAAGTCCCCGCCGAGGCACTGACCAGCGCTCCAAACATGAGCCCGATAACCTTGCAACCGTTCACGGGAGCCGAACTCAACAAGTACGGGTTCGAAAAGTTATGGGCGCAGGTCCTCGCGGCGGCAGAGAAGAACAACAACGCGAGCCACCTCCCGGCCGCGAACGGTGAGGTGGGACTGAGCGAGCCAGAAAGGGAGGAAATATCGCGCGTTCGTGAGGAGACGGCGGCGCTGTTGAAGCAGAAACTCGACGAGAGGGAGGCAAGGCTCCGCGAAGTCGAGAGGGAGATGGAAGAGAAGGAGAAGATCCGCGAAGTGGAGCGCAAAGTGTTCAGGAAGAAACTAGGCGGTGGGAAGGAGGTGTGAAAATGCGCCGAAGCTTCCGTCGGAGAGTGTGTCGATCTGATTCTTGAGCGGGAATGAATGCCTTTGAATTGCTCTGGGGCAATGTTTGCTGCGGCGATCACAATCAGGCACTTGGAGGAAAATCAAGCACGTGTGATTCCATGGATGATGCTCTAATACGATTGAAGTCTATGGGGTTCAGCAAACCAAAACCATCTGAGCAACTCCCAACTCCATCATCTATGCGGCCGCCCTCTATGAAGCAGGCGTCGTCTGTGCTTGGATCCCACAACGGCAAAGCAAGGAGATTCAGAAACGCTGTCAACTCAAAAACCAACCAGGAAGCAAAGCCAAAAGAGCATTTGAGCGCCAATCCTCCAGGCTTGCTCCAAATCTGTTCGGTAATACCAGATGAAATATGCTTGTACGGGCGTGTATTTCTTGCACGGTGAGCGAGGGCGTCTGCGCCTTCGTTCTCTCATCATTCGACTCCGATTAATGGAGCGTCGATCAATGGAGCTTCTGGATGTGGCTTCGCTATTGCTATCCTCAGTGAAGTCTCCAGTGTCCGAGCCCTCCTCTCTAGACTGGACGTCGTCGGCTTGGTTTGTCTCGCATTCCATCCTTTCGTCGTGGTCTTGATCATCGTCGTTCAAGTCTGACGCGGATATTCGTTCTGTCAACGGCGGCGCTGAGTGGCTGCGCCTCATTCTCGTTCTTGTCGGAGGCGCCCTCGTCTCCACTGGTCATCCACTCAACCATTTCCCTTCCTCCCCCCCTTCCTCAACCACACAGCGTCAACTTCAAGTCGACCCCCTCCCTGCAGTCATGCTGCTGGCCCCAGTCGTTGTGGGCATTGTACGAAGCGGTACAATACTCCTCGCCAGGCGCACACTGTAGTGGGACACAGTTGCCCTCAGTGCGGTCTGGGACCAAGGTCATGCCCTCGTCCTTGAAGGCATGCCTGATACCGACCTTTCCAACGTAAGCGCCCAGCCCGTCCTCGTCGCTGACGATGGCTTCCCCCTCGTGGGCGTCCTCGTTGAGCCACCCGGCATCTCCGGCATTAATCATGCTGAGATCGTACCAGGTCCTCTGGAAGGTGTTGTCCCACGTCCACTCGAACTGGACCGGCGCCGTGTTCTCGACGTCGGTGCGCCACAGTTTCCAGCTGATGCCCATGCGAGGGTCGTGGGCGAAGGGGTGCGAGAGCTCCGCACCTGGGTGGAGGATGGAGTACATCTCCTCCGGCGGGGCATCGACCCCAGGACGCGGTGCGTGCACAATGTTGTTGTGCACGGCAAAGGGGCAGTTGTTGTACACGATCGACTGGCCTATGTAGCCGTCGCCGCGATCCTGTATCTCAGCCAGCGCGCTGGGATTGGCGTTGACGATCTCCTTGAGCGCTTCAGCTTTTGCCTTGAAGGCCTCTGTTGCGGTTGTTTCGGCGCCCTCTTCTGGCGCAGCCCATTCTGCTTCCCCCTGCTTGTTTGCGACAGGGGTGTACTCCGCGGCGCCGTAGCACGCAATGGGAGGGATGGCTCCCGACTTCGGAGAGGGCCTCTTGGCGATCGTTTTGATGCCCGCGTTGTTGATGTAGGTGGGCAGGGCAGAGACAAGGATGCTCATCACGGCAACGATGAGCGCAACCGAGGCGGCAACTGAGAACCGCATGGTGGAGCTGTGTGGATGATGTCTTCAAATGATATTGACTGTCAAAGCTGCGTTAGTTCTTCGGTCGTCCGTCGCGGCTAAGTTGGTGTTCTCTTCAACTTACAGGCGTGCAACGAGCTCACAACAGTGCCAGCTGCGGCGATGAGGGACCCGGAGATGTACGCTGTGCTCGTAAAGGGCATCAAAATCCACTGCATAAGTTGCGTGAACATGAATCCTCTCCGTTGATGTTGTCCAGGCAAAGAGAGAAGGTTGAGGTTGCTGGAGATTTGGCGATAGCGAGGCTAAGGCTGAAGCAAGTTTTTCAAGACGATGAAGAGCAAGATGCCAGACTATCTGCACCAAAAGATGTCCCAGTATGAAGAGGCAAGAAGGTAGAAGATGCTGGAGGATAGAAGATGCAAATTCGAGGAAAGCAGGGTGTAGACTGCTTTCTTATAGTTGTGCAGCTCTCCATGGACGGCCATTGAGTTTGGTCTACCCATCCTTCATTGACATTGCGTGATCAGACATGTCTGGCTCAACCCTCGCTCGCTCGCGATCTATTGACAAACAACCCAATGGATGGGGTGGAGTAGGGAGTAAAGATGGATGGTGGAGACCGGAGATCTGCCTGCCTTTGCGCTGAACCACGACCAAGTATCGCGTACTATCAGAGGTTCGTCGCCAAAATTCTCCACGACCAGACCAGAATAGATCACGTTTCGCTTGGCGATCTTCGGCCTCGCCTCGACAATTAAGTTGTGTAATATTCGTCGTGGTTGAGTGGAGGAGGATGGAGCGAGCGGCTCATCCAACTGCTTAGACGGCAAGGCTGTGGAGAAAAAGGGGAGGAATTCTTGTCTAACTTTGCACAGACTCCCACCACCTACACGGTATTGAAATTAATGTATCAATCAGTCCATCTCATTACCTGTTCGGGTTAGTATGATTTTGCGTGCGTGGGCATCTCTCTCTAAATCTGACAGAGGCATTGCTCGCGGCGAGTTGGCGTTATGTTATGTAACTCTCATCCGGTACATACATAGTGTAGACAAAAGCAGTCCGGAGCCGAGCAGCAGAGGCTATCGTTGTTTTGCTTGTATTTGGAGGTCCATACAGGTCAGGAAGCGATCCAGACAAGAGGCAAACCTTTTCGAAGATAGAGATACCCATGATATCCACCATCTAATTTCAGGAAATGGTGCGTGCCTGATACTTTGTGGTGTCGCAAAAAAAACCGAAAGTGCTGGGCAGGCAGCATTTGTGCTATTTTTTATGCAAACTTGACAGTCGGTATATGCTTCATTTTTTGTCGTGCTGGAATGGGAAAGGGCCACGGAGAGCGTAGGAGCGGTTCCTGGAGGCCGCACATGTGCTGAGATGTTCCTTCTGTTGTGTCCCATGCGTCGCTCGAGGCAGAACATAACAGGCACTGTGGCTTCAGAACTCGACCGACTTACTGTATGGGGCAAATGGAAATTGGAACCAATACGTCCACACAGTTTTTACATGGGTACGAGTGCAGTATGTAGGGTTTGCGTTATTAAACAGAAATATATGCTGCCGGGACCACTGGTATAGATGGGAACCAAACAACGATGCCCACCAGCTTCATCCTAGTCGGCCTTCCCATAATATCCTAGACTGATTTTCCGTACAAACGAGAGACAGCTCCTTAGTTACCACTTTTCCTCGCCCTGGCACAAACCCTAGAATTAGGCAATAACATCAGAATTCACAGTTCGATCTCGCAGGTCGCCCTTCTTCTCGTCCTGCTCGACTGCAGAGCTAGAGCTGTCCACTTCCTCGTCGTGGATCTCCGCCTCAATAATTGGACCGTGATAGAACGTCTTGCCGCGGAGGTACCAGTAGACAATGGCACAGAGCAGGATGAATGCCAAGAAGACTATTGCGTAGTTCATATTATCAGCCGTGACCGGTCTGATGGTTGGCATGAGGAAGATGATGGTGACGAAGAAGGTCCACACACAAGCCCACACATTGACGGCGAAGGAAAATTTACCCAAATGCCATGGACCGGGTTCGAATTTGCCGAAGACGAGCTTGCAGACAATGGGAATGACGTAGGACCAGTCCAGAGCAATGGCGCACACATTAAATACGCCCGCAATCGCGATGTACGAGCCCAGAGCAATCAGGTTGATGGCGATGCACCAGAAGATGCTGATCCATACCGCGTAAAGTGGTGTCCCCGTCCATCGGTTGATGATGGTCCAAACCTTGGAGAAGGGAATTAGCCGATCACGGGAGAAAGCAAACACGGTGCGTGCCAACGCCTGCGTTGCCGTCCAGCAGACAAACTGTAGGATGAGGAAGGCGGAAACGGTGAAGAAAATGCTGGCCCCCTTCCCCAAAGAATTGTAGAAGATCTGGGCAACTGGTTGATAGATCGGGGAGGCAAGAATCTCGGCCGCATCTCCCATGCAGAAGCAGAGGACAATATTGAAGAGCCATCCGAGGACATAGGTGCAAATCATCGCAAGAGAGATGGCCCACGGAGCTTTGATCTCGGGCTCGTTGATTCTACACAGATTAGCCAATGGATGCCTGAGCCACAAGGTATGCAACACTTACTCCTCGGTAATGTGGGCTGTAGCATCATAATCTGTCATCGTCCACGAAACTGACAAAAAGCCGAACAAGAAGGACCACCCGATCGGTGTCCACCCGGCACTTCCCTCGACATGAGTGAAAACGTAACTTGCGTCATGTTTGTTGTCTGTCACAGCGAGGAGGGCGATCGAACAAGCAATCAGGACTCCAAAATGGTAAATAACATAGGTCTTTGTCATTTTCTCCATCCAATAGGTCGAAAGAGAGTTGACAAAGCCGCATAGCACAGTCAAGGCTGCCATGACTCCAACCGTCTGGTTGGTGGTGGGGAACCATTGAAAGTCGCGACCGATGGAAACTGCAGCCAGAAGAAGCTGAGCGGAGCCATACTCCGAGGAGGCTATACCGGCAACCTGTCCAAGGAGATTGATCCATCCAACAATCCAACTAATGGAGGGGACCCATTGCTTCGGAGCCAGTCGAGAAACGGTGTAGTACAAGCCACCACAGGTCGGGTAGGCAGAGACCAGCTCGGCAACGGAAAAGGCAATGCATAAACATCCAGCACCTGAGATTAGCCAGCACCACACGACAGAGGCAGATCCTCCAGCCTCGAGCGGATAGATGAAGGTGGTCGCGGTGGTCGCAAACAGCCCGGAAATGCTGACGGCGAAGGAAAAGGTGGAGAGGTAGCCAAACTCGCGCTTGAAAACCTGTTGCGCGGTTAGGACAGCCTTGTTCTTGTGACTCAGTAGCGGCAATCCGCATTCCACATACCGGCTTGTATCCGAACTGCTCGGCGAGGGCTCTGTCGGCCGCACTCAACTCGTCCAATTGGACAGTCCTGCGCCGGCCTTGCGCATCTTGAATCTCAACTGTGCCAATGCTATGCCTGCGCAAATCGCCCGCGTCGATGGGGCCTAGGGTTATTTCTTTGTTGGCCATGGTGGCAAGTAATGCTCGAGAATTTTCTTCTGCTTTTCAGTCCTTCGCTGGAGGCCAGTGGAGGTCTGAGTATTTGTAGAGCAGGTGGTTGGCGTATGTTTGCAGCGACTGATTTCAGATCAGCGCCACTTGCGGTAGCGAACAACTCGTTTGACGCAGGAGCAGTCGAAGGTCACTCTTCATCCACGGCGGAAATCGATTGCATGTGCCGGCTGTTGGTAATGCGGTTGAAATGGAGTGACAACCCGAGCTGGATGGGATCGCAAAAAGGCTCAGCGCACACCGTGTCGATGGGTTTATTGAGGTCAAGCTGGAGAAAATCAAGAAACAGAGAGTTTCTGGCCAGGTCTGGGGAACAAGAAGGAGGAGCGAAGGAGGCTAGCTGTCTGCGATCCTGAGGACGCTGGTGAGGCTTGATCTACCCATCGTTGCATTGGTGCAGGGACTCTCTCGGCGATGGCGGTGGAGGTGGAGGTGTGATGAGGTAGCCATGATGCCAACTGGGCCCGCTTGATGGAGGAGACAGAATCTTCGATAGACAGGCCTGGGGGCCATAGTGGATTGGGCAGATTCAACAGAACGAAGTTTGCCAAACACGATGGCGTGGGATGGTGGGTGGTCGCAGTCGAGGCAGACGGATCGAGCAGCCTACCAGCCCGTCCCGAGCAGAGTGTCACTCTACGTAAATAGGGCCCGCAGGCTTGCTGCATGGCGACTCGACAGCGATTGAGCAAGGGACAAGGGAGGAACCGCCCTTTTGCATGTATTGCCGGGCGTGGCAATGGACCGACAAGACCCATCAGGCGGGCTACTTCGGCTGAGGCTTGAACCAAAGATGCCACTTGGTGCCACCTAAAATCCTTCGATTAGCCTGACCTGGAGAAAGCATGGAGACATCTTCCAGGCACGAGACTATCGGATGATTCGATAGAGGCGCCCCCAAAGCCACCAGAGCCACCCAGAGCCCGCCTAGAGCCCACTTGCAGCCCGCCGAGGCCGCCAAAAGCCCACCCAGAAACAGACTTCGACGACCCCTCAAAAATCTCCAGCCATCGCTTGAACTTGCAAAGTCTCCACCCCTGACGTTTGCCCCCGCAGGCAAGATTGCTTGGAGTCTTGGACATCGAAAAGAAAGAAGAAAAGAGAGAAAAAAAAGAGGACGGAGAATGAAAAAGGGAAAAGAGAATGAGTGTAAATGGCTCAAACAGAATGGATCATGCTGTCAATCTCTGCAGCCCCCATGTGCACAATACTGTCATGGATTAATCAATTTCTGATAACAGCTCCGGTGCTATGGCTACTTAGTGGCCACCTGCTGATAAGCCATGGGCAGCCGTTGAATTCTAGATTCTCATAAGCCTACTTACCAAGAAGGTACAGAGTAGTAATGCAGAATACTGTAGATGGGTGGCATTTCCCTGCCTGGTGGCTAGAGTAACGACTTGTTTTAACCCTAAAGAGCTATCATTTGCGGGCTGCCTCTCTCCTCTCGCGACAGTCGCAAAAAAGCTCCTGTGATAAAATGCAAGCCTTGCCGGCCCGTTCGATGCCGGCTGACACCAATACGAGATACCCGTCGCCTCAAAGTACCCAGTTTGTGTTAGTTGCAAGATACGGCATGCCTCAAGACGGCTACCTCTCGCGTGGCCGCCATGCCGAGTTGGGCGCCCTGTGGTCACTCAGGCAATTCGACCAAGAACCGTTGTGTCGAAATCATTGGGATTCCATTCAGCTATCTGTTTCTGTCTGCATTCATTCCTGGGATATTTAGTTTCTGAAAGAGCCAAGGCGGAGCCTGCCACAGCCAGACTTGCTGCCATCTCGTCTGGGAAAGCATCAAGTGGACAGGCTGTGCCGACAACGCTCCACACCATTCCCTCGTCCCCTGCCCTCTGACACAGTTTTCAGAAAACCCATGTGAACTTTGTTCTTGTCTCTCGAGTCACCCAATTCCAGTCACGACAAAGGCGAGCGTAGTCGATCCTGTCAGTCGGTGGTGATGTTCACCACGAATCCAGCTTACCAACCGCCACCACCAACCTCGGCGTTGCTGGAGCCCCAATTATCGTTGGTTGGTGCAGCAGCCCCGCCAGACGCGCCCCAGGCACTGCTGGCGGCATTGGTGTCACCACCTGCGCCCAATACATTTCCAGCACCAGCAGCGTTGCCTCCATTACCCCATGTATCACCAGCAGCATCGCCCTCAAACTCGGGCTCCTCCTCTTCGTCAAAATTCAGATCGGCGCCTTCAGGCTTGAAATGTGCGAGGAACTCGGGCACATCCTGGTTGGTTTCGAGTAAGATCTTGGTGAGGAATGGACCCAAAGCCTCGTCCTTTTCATTGTAGAAGGAAGTAGCAAGGCCTTCGTTACCGATACGAGCAGTGCGACCTACTTATAGTTAGCGATAAGGAAAGAGACGTTGTTCAATCTGACGTACCAATGCGATGAACATACTCGTTCTTCCCGTCGTGATCGGCAGACGGAAGATCGAAGTTGATGACATGCATAACATTACTAAACAGTGACAATGAGATACCGCGCTGCTTTTTTTTTTTTGCAATAACTTAAGCTTACCGAACATCGAGGCCACGGGCAGTGACACCAGTTGCAACGAGAATAGGAGTCTGGCCACCTTTAAACGAACGCAACGCATCCTCACGCTCGCTCTGGGTTCGATCAGAGTGGATGGACGTAGAGGGAAGACCCAGGTTGAAGAGGTAATCGTCAACGAAGTCGGCGGTCTTCTTGAATTTGACGAAGATCAAGGTACGCGAGGGCGGCATCGAGATCAACAAGTCGTACAGAGCCTTCATCTTTTTGTCACCATCACACCACATGATCTAAATTAGGTTAGTTGAGAGCTGATACGAGTTGTGAGATTGAAACATACGTGTTGCTTGACGTTAACATGGACGCTGCCAGTGCGGCCAACACTGACATGGACATAGTCGGACGCAAGATATTTGGCGGCCAGACTGCGAACACGCTTGGGGAAAGTCGCGCTGAACAGGAGATAACGATGATCACCATCAGTATTGGCATCTACTTCAGGTCAGCACACCAAGCAGCACATGAATAGTGGGAAGGAACTCACCGCCGCCACCCATGATCTTCGACATCTCTTCCCCCCAATCATCGTGAAGCATTTCATCAGCCTCGTCAATGATTGTGTAGCGGACACGGGCAAGAGACAGAAGCTCAGGACGACTCATGAAGTCGAGGAGACGACCTGGGGAGGCGACAAGCAGATCACAGCCACGCTGAAGCTGAGCGGCTTGGTCTCGAATAGGAGCACCACCATATGCCACGCAGGGACGAAGCATAGAGCGATAGCAGAGGCGACGAGCTTCATCGAAGATTTGACAGCAGAGTTCACGAGTCGGTGCGACGATAAGGATCAATGGCTCTGCGCGGACTCGATCGCGAGAAGGATCGAAACCCTGACCAATATTGGGTCGAGGCGCAGCAAGCTTCTTGACCTTACCCATCAATTTGGAGATGGTTGGGATCAGAAAAGCTGCAGTTTTACCGGATCCTATAACGCTGTTAATCAGGAGACGAAACATATTTGGGACAGACTTACCGGTCTGAGCAATGCCAATCATATCATGACCAGTCAACACCGCTGGAATGGTGTAAGCCTGGATGGGGGTCGTGGCACGGTAACCACAGAGCTCGATGTTTTCGAGAATGACTGGGTGTAAGCCAGCATCCTTAAACTAGACAAGGTGAGACTGAGGGACTCATGGTGAATAGAGAGCACTTACGCTAGACACGGGGTTGACGCGAGTCTCGGATTCGACCGTGACCTCGACAGTGGTAAGACTGGAAACAATCAGCAGGACTTCATCGTGGTATCAGAGCTTTGCTTACTTCTCGAACTTGATGCCAGCCCGATTGATGTGTTCGCCACGGAAGAGATCTCTCTCAAGCTTCTCGTCGCGTGGCCCGACATCACCGTATTCTTCCTTCCATTCGTACTTGGCTGCGTCGTGAGACCAACTACTGGTGGCATATCTACTAACGGCCGCTTCTTCAACGCCAGCTTCGTCTTCAGCCGCAGCTTCAGACTCGCCGTCATCGCCGTTGAGCAGGGTGGTTGGGGCACGGGAGGTGTAGTTGTTCGCTTTCGGCTCGACCCAGCCAGATTGGCGAGCTAGTTTGATGGCCTCCTCGTTCTTGGGAGGACCAGCAGTGGGCTCAACACCGTTGGAGGGCGTGATGTCAGCAAGAGCTGACGCTACATCAGTGGTGTCAAAAGAGGAAGCCATGTTTACTGAAGGACGTAAACACGACTCGAAGAGATGAAGGAACGAAAGGACAAGGTGAGGTGATGGTGATGGTGGTGGAAGAGAAAGAGAAGAGTTTTGAGAACGCAAGACGCGGAGATATTTAAACGGCTGCCACCCAGAGTCAATTTGGCAAAATAAACTGGAAATCAACCGTACCCTAGCAGAATCACTCGGACTCTGTAATCCAGGTGGATAATTGGCGATGGAGCAACAGGAAACGATGTCGCCGATGATGTCGTCGATGACCCCTTAGCAGTTTAATTCCAGACGGAAGAGCAGGAGAAGGCGGCCGCAGTCTAGAGATGGTCTCAATCAGAGACTTCTTGCTCGGATCAGTACAATTTCCAGTTGTGCTTCATTTCATCGCCTTCTATGTCTCGTAGTTCCCTTCCAGCCTTGCAAAACCTGGACAGGTTGACCAGAATCCACGACACCTTTGCCCCCTCAGTTTCCCCTGTGCGGCGAGAACGGGCACACACTTCTGCTCACTCATGACGACGCTCAGCCCATGTTTGCTTTCCTGAGTGTTCGTCCAAATGCCATTTCCTGCAAGACCTTCCGTTCCGCCATCTTTGATCAGACAACATAGTATATGCTCCTTTCCGAGGCCACTTGCAGAAACACAAAGATTTGGAGCCGCTCAATTCGCGTTTTTCTATCACCAGACCAGCATAAAGATTTCTAAAAGCCAGCGAAACCAGGCAGTCGAAAAAGAAAGAGTTGGGTTCAGTGAATCCGGCAAGAGGGGAGAGGCGGCGGGAAGACTGCAGCTTCCCGCACGGCGATGAGACCATACCTAAGGGAAGAATATGGGTCACCCCAGATGAGCGACCTGATTTCAGTGCAATGATTACATCTCAAGAACGTCCAAAGACAAAGGCCACCATAGGGAGGGCAAAGAAGGTCCACGTCGAGCAATTCCATTGCACCCAGCTCTTCCATACAGACCTATCCACCTGACTGCCCTCTAAGCGGCGACATGGGGTTACGAGCAACCTCCAGAGGTGTGAGACCACCGACGGACTTTAGAAATTCTAAATTGGCTCTTTTCCGTTGGGCGTGAGCAGGAGAGAGTCTTCGACTGTTGCTGAATTAAGCTCCGTGAATGGACGATGGCGTCCAGAGGGCTAATGGTTGTCCGTAGTCCAACAAGGCTATGGCAGAAATGAGGCGAGTCGAACATGCTATTGGGTAGTTGAAGGCTGACACAAATATGGGACGAGTTGAAGGTGCCCTAGGGCGAAATGGTAAGGCCTTCCAAGGGTGATATCATCATCACCTCCGATACAATTTGGACTGTGGGTTCTAACAACGTGGAGTGACTATCGACACGGAGGGCTGCCGACTCTGCACCACATAGAAAGAACTGGACAAATCCGGCTGTATGCCCTCACCATTTATGATTCTAAGCTGTTATCTAGTCTTCCAGCAAACCCAGTTGTTTTGAAGTTCTGTCTTGGGAACCAACAGTGACAACGCAGCAAGACAGCAATCGAATGGTCCTGGAGATCTGGATCTCTTTGAACCTCATCTATGATCAAGAACACTATATAGCCTTTGCAACCCGACCCGGTGAACCGGCACTGTTTTAGTGATGCACGCGTACTGCTCCTGTTCACTGACGCTCTCCTTCCGCTCGTCATTCAACATAGAGCATGGGATAGGACCTCTTCCAGGCATCTGCACTAATATGTAGCACGCAAGCTAAGCGTGTAAGTTGGAAGAGGATCTCACGGCCTGGCAGCGCTCAGAAAAAGAAGACAATGCTGCGAGTTAAACTTCCATAGGATCTTGTCGAGTAGGTGGGAATGATGGCAGCTGTACTGCTCGGGTCCGAATGTCAGGATGATGTGAATTGGCTGCTGTCCTGATCATCGCAAAAAATAGAAGACGCATACAGCCCTATGCGACGGGGGTCCACACAGAAGGGTCCGCGAAGAGTAATCCCACCGTATCATTAGAATGTGAGGTACTCAATCGAGAACTGGCTGCCTTTTTTTTGGTGTTGGAGGTCAGCCGTGCTATTTCATCAAGGTGAGCACAGTAATTCGACTCTACCACCTCGTGTGACTGGTATACATGTCTATGCGGAAGTGGACTGCCCTTGCTGGTGCAGTTTCATGTCTAATGAGTTAAATTTCCCTGGAACTGCTGAAGAGCTTTTCGATGGCAATGCTGAAGTATTGGTGACAGTGAATCAATCGCCATATCTTGTTTAGAATGAGATAGAGTGTTTATTCGCTGGATAATCCTTGACTGCATGGAAAGTCGATATCGAGACGTCAGGTACCTTCACATTTGGTTTCTGTGCTCCATAGTACTCGTGCGGAGTATACAGCCTTAACACGTAGCGCACTTCCTCAACTGCAAAATTCTGTCTTGGCATGAAATTGAGGTCCTCCCCCACATTGAATTTCAGAGGCTTTGGGACTGCGAACTTGACAGCATCAATTCTTTCTCGCTGAGATCAGAACGCCAACATGACTACCCAACAAGGCGCTATCAGCAAGCGCCGCAAGTTCGTTGCCGACGGTGTATTCTATGCCGAATTGAACGAATTCTTCCAGCGCGAGCTGGCCGAGGAAGGTTATTCTGGTGTCGAGGTCCGAGTCACCCCAACTGTTACCGATATCAGTACGTCCCCCTCTACGCCGATCCCATAGGGAAATTTATCAGACAGTGAATATCCCAATCAGGCATGGAAACTAACTTGCGATTTCTCTTCAGTCATCCGTGCAACCCACACCCAAGAAGTCCTGGGCGAACAAGGCCGACGCATTCGCGAACTCACCTCTCTGATCCAGAAACGCTTCAAGTTCCCCGAGAACAGCGTCTCCCTCTATGCTGCCAAGGTGCAAAATCGTGGTCTCTCCGCCGTCGCACAATGCGAGTCTCTCAGATACAAGTTGCTGAACGGCCTGGCCGTGAGACGTGCTTGCTACGGTGTTTTGCGGTTCATTATGGAGAGCGGAGCAAAGGGATGTGAGGTCGTGGTTAGTGGAAAATTGAGAGCCGCTCGGGCAAAGAGTATGAAGTTCACGGTATGAAATTCCCTCCCATGTCACATCATGCCTCACAGAGTTCACTGGGACATAACTGATCATTGATAAAAAAAAATTATAGGACGGTTTCATGATCCACTCCGGTCAACCCGTCAACGATTTCATCGACTCCGCAACCCGACACGTCCTCCTCCGCCAGGGAGTTCTGGGCATCAAAGTAAAGATCATGCGCGGCTCTGACCCCGAAGGAAAAGCCGGCCCACAGAAATCGCTTCCCGACAGCGTTACCATCATCGAGCCTAAGGAAGAACAGCCTGTCATGCAGCCCATGAGCCAGGACTACGGTGCAAAGGCATTGGCCGCTCAGCAGGCAGCACAAGATGCCAGGGCGGCGGCGGAGGCGGAGCAGGAAGGTGGTGCTGCCGAGGAGCAATACACCCAGGAGTAGGAATCCCGTGATGTGGGTGCTTCTTCTACAGTTGCGACTGTTGGGACAGCTGGTCAGGCCGTTTATGATGGTGCCGGTGAAGAGACACTGGCTTCCCCTCTGGGCCCGCCCCAGCCTGTCTACGATTCTGCTGGAGTGGATGTTTGGAGTATGGACAATTCTGGAGCTGCAGGTTGGTGATTCCGGTGATCCAAATCTCACATAGCACATCTCCGGCAAGCAAAACGATTGTGCAAAGAGAAAATGTGCCCCAAGATGCTTATTTTAGAGAATAGGCTCGCACGCATAGTCCTTGAATGCATGTAAAGGAACAGAGGAACATGTCACGGGCTTTTATCTAAAGAGCATCGGGCAGACACCGAATTCTCGCTTCCAAATTACAAGAACACCTCAACATTGAACTCCAACGCACTGACTGGATATCTCAACTCGAACTTCTCCAACACCGTCGGATGCAAAATCCCAAAGTTCCCGATAACGACATCTCTCCCGGCAATTCTTGCGTGGATACTCGCTCCGTGACCAGGGAAATACGTCGCGTTGTCGAATTCTTGGATCCAGTATTCCATTTTCTTTCCGTTCCCTGCTCCATCTCCACGTATCTCGAGCCCTTCCTCGTGTGTGATGAAGGCCGTCTTCAGCATGGCCATGAGGCGGTCGAGGAGGCCGTGAACGACTTCGAAGCCTGATGTTTTGCCGTACCATGCAGCAGCGAAGTGTCGCTCATTCCGGGCCTTGCGTTCCAAACTAGCATCCTTGAAGGCGACGTCACTGACCTCGAAGATCTTGATGGGGATGGAGTGATGCTTGTTCTCACGGATAGTCTTTAGCAATCCTGGCAGCAACGTCGAGCGCACGACCTGATATTCCGCCGTCTTTGGATTCGCCAACCGCACCGCAGTGTTGCCGTCATCCTTGCGATTCAACCACGCGAAATTCTCATCGTGCGAACAGAGGATGAGCGGAAGGACCTCTGCCCAGCCCGCCATGGCGGCTTCGAGACGCAGAATGTCGGAGAGTTTGTTAATTGCCAGTGGTGCCGCGATGGTAGCGCCAACTTTGGGAAACGCGCGCGGCAGCTTGTTGAAGCCATAGGCGATGCAAACATCTTCCATGATATCTGCTTGATGGAGAATATCTGCACGTGTAGGAGGAATATCCACGTCGATGAGATTCGCATCGGACTTTGACGGACGCGCTGCGTAGGACATACGTGTCAAGAGATCGCAAATTTCCTGCGGTGATAGCGAGAGACCGCAGCAGGCATTGATATAGTCCACTTCAGCCACTGTGGAGCGAGGTGTAAGATCAGGGACTTGTCTCGATTGACCGTTGTGTTCAGAGATGATCTGGATTGGTTCGACTGTGAACTGATCTGAGGTGTATTGAGAAAACATGGTAACCATCATGTTGACGACGATTTCTAACTTGGTTTTGTCCGTGGCCGTGACTTCCATAAAGACGTTTTTGGTGTTGAGAGTGATTTTACTGAGATCACCGTTGATGATTGGAGGCAAGGAGCAGACATTACGGTTGGAGTCATAGATAACCGGGTAGACGGGGGAGTCTCTGATAATGTGGAGGAAGCGGCCTAAATGCTTGTCCTTTTCGTAGAACTGCATGAGTTCCTCGCCATCTAACTCCTTGTTCTGGTTCAATGGCACGAATTTGATGTCCTTGGGAGGAAGCGCTTCGTAGGTGAACGGACCCTGGATCGAGTCAAGATCATGGGTTCCGATTGAGACCAGAGTCCGCTGTCGAGCCAGGTTCTGGTGCAATTTGTCTTGCAGATCAATGAAAGACTCGTATCTGGCCTGGTCGAACTTGATGTTTCGCAAAATGGCCCCAGAAACGTAGGGCCGTATCCTCTCGCAGTCCTTTGAGACTGTGATGGTCTGAATTCCCCCTTTGGATGGCGCTTTTAGGACATATTTGGGAGCGGCCACTCTGCGATTGAAGATGTTCAGCATGAGTTGAATACCCTCGAAGCACAACATGTCATATCGATTGGCAGGGATTTCGATTTTCAACTGAGGGGGCTCCTGTTTGCCGTTGACAATCGGTCGGTCTGTCAGCGAGGTGTCCTCATCGAGCTCAATTCCGAAATCAAAGCAGAGTTCGTCGAATTCTTCGGTCGTGTAGTCCCTCCCCAGAGCCTGGAAGAGGGCAGCCTTGTCCACAGTGATGGTAGGCATGGTGAGAAGCCTCTGCGGGGGATATCTCTACACGCTATTTGGTCGGCCAAAGCTCTCCGGACAAAGTTCCAGAGATACAGAGAGTGGAATGGCTGTCTGGGGACGGTGATGCCCACAACTGGAAAAGATCTCTTTGCCCAGCAGAGTTGAAATGAATATTCACACCAGAAAAGATTGTAGGGGAAGAGTCACCTGCGGTCTTGGCGGGGCCATTGCGATGCCAGTGGGAATTTGGCTACGCAACCCAACTGTGCCACAACTTCTGCATCAAATCGGCCCCTTCAGCCACACGCCCCGACTCTTCACCTTGAATGACGGAGCTCGTTAGAGGAACCTGAGGAACCTGATTATCCCACCTTTTCAAAAGCAACAATAACTTTACCTAGCCTTCAAAGGGCTCTCTCTTCTTCCACTTTGACTCTTTAGTGGCTAGGAAGGCCTGGTGAAGAATTCAACCGGTTCAGCGACACCTGCATTGACCCCGTTTCTTGGTTTGTTGTGAGTCGAGCCTCTGCCCTCCACGCCGCATAAATCTCCGTCAAACGCGCAGCCTGCCCATGTCAGTCCACGAGACACACCCTTTAACGTATCGCGAACCGGCTGAAGCTGACTGCCTTTACCCAGCCAGCTATGTATTAGGATGTGACCTGGCCCTCCTGCTACAAAAACGACTCGTTGACGCTGCTCTGCATCGATCTCTGAGCAGAAGTGACTGCTTGATTTTCCTCCCCAAAGCCCCTGGCTCTCGGGCGATCTCAATATTGGAATCCTCGTTAGACTACCCAAGATACCGCCGAAATGGAGGGTCAAGATAATGGAGATGAGCTCTATCCCATCGCCGTGCTGATCGACGAACTCAAGGTATGTCTCCGCTGGGGCGCTCGCCATGTCTCGGGTTCTGACTGACCCATAAACAGCACGACGATGTTCTTCTCCGACTCAACGCTATCCACAGACTTTCTACCATTGCACTTGCTCTCGGCCCTGAGCGAACACGAGACGAACTGATACCCTTTTTGGACGGTGCGGCCTTTGTATTGCAAAAGAGCGGGAATAATACTGACACTTTTGTTCAGACTCCGTGGAAGATGAAGACGAAGTCCTCACTGCACTCGCTGAAGAACTAGGAAACTTCATCGAGTACGTCGGAGGCCCCGAATATGGTCACGTGCTCCTTGCGCCGCTGGAGAATCTGGCTGCAATCGAGGAGCCTTTGGTGCGGGATAAGGTATGTAAGACGTTCCAAACTGACATGGGCAAAGGTCACCTAACGCCAGTAGGCCGTTGAATCTCTGAATAAGATCTGCAATGAGCTATCAGAGCGGCAAGTTGAAGAGTACTTCATTCCCCTCACGATTCGCCTGTCGAAGGCCGACTGGTTCACCTCCAAAATATCCGCAACCGGCTTGTACACAACTCCCTACCGAAAAGCGTCCCAATCCTCCCAGCAAGTCCTTCGGACTCAATTTGGCCATCTTGTTCACGATGAGACACCCATGGTACGACGACAAGCCGCAAACAACCTGGCCAAGTTTGTGAAAGAAGTCCCAGTTTCAGTTGTGATCGATGAGATGATTCCTCTATTTCAACATCTGGCCGGTGATGATCAAGATAGTGTCCGATTGCTCACGGTTGAAGTCCTCATCTCTATTGCAGAAGTCATTCCCAAGGAACAGCAACCGAGCCATGGCGTTCTCTTGACCGCGTTGAGGAGCCTATTCGAGGACAAGAGCTGGAGGGTACGATACATGGTGGCAGAGAAATTCGAAAAGATAGCGAAAGCTGTCAATGAAGAGGTTGTCACCCGAGACCTGGTCCCAGCATTCGTCAAGCTGCTGAAGGATAGTGAAGCCGAAGTCAGAACGGCCATCGCAAGCCAAATTCCGGGCTTCTGTGGTCTGCTTGACCGAGAAACCCTCCTCAACGAAATCATGACATCAATCGAAGACCTTGTCTCTGACCCCAATCAACACGTTCGAGCCGCCCTTGGAACCCAACTCAGCGGACTGGCCCCAATTCTGGGTAAAGAAGAGACCATCTCTCATCTCCTCCCCATGTTTCTCCAAATGCTCAAGGACGAGTTTCCTGACGTGAGACTGCACATCATCTCCAAACTTGAGCTCGTCAACAACGTTATCGGCATTGACTTGCTTTCTCAATCGCTCCTGCCAGCTATCGTTCAGCTTGCGGAAGACAAGCAATGGCGTGTGCGCCTTGCCATCATTGAGTACATCCCCTTGCTGGCAAAGCAACTGGGCATGAAGTTCTTCGACGATCAATTGAGTTCGCTGTGCATGGGCTGGTTGGGCGACACGGTGTTTTCCATTCGTGACGCTGCAACGCAGAACCTGAAGAAGCTCACAGAAGTGTTTGGCGTGGAATGGGCAAATCGATCCATCATTCCCAAGGTCACAGCCATGAGTCAACAACCGAATTATCTTTACAGGATGACGACATGCTTTGCCATCACGGTGAGCCCTCCCAGGTGCATCTTCTCTATTTCTGACAAGCTTGCTGACGGCCGAATGCTAGACCCTCGCACCAGTGATAACCCTCGACATCATAGCTGATAGCGTCCTCCCCATGATGGACCGTCTCGTCTCCGACCCAATACCAAACATTCGCTTCAACGTTGCCAAATCCTACGCCGTTCTTATCGACACGCTCCGCCGCCTACCCGCTGAAGGAACACTACAACAACTCGAACAACAATCGAATTCATCAGCGCAGCCGAGTCCCCGAGGGCAAGAGCTGATTGGGCAGATCATGTCAAATTTGGAGAAACTACAGCACGACGAAGATGTGGACGTGAGGTATTTCGCAACTGTAGCGGCGGGCGGAACGGCCAACGTATATGCGCAGCAGTCAGGGGAGAGGATGGATACCGGACAGTAGTGCTGCCGCCGGCAGGAAGATGCGAGGAAGGTAGAGGTGAGGGAGCGGGAGATTAATGGCGATGAGGATGGAGATGAGCCCGTCGGGCAGGTCGAGCATGTTGAGCATGTTGAGCGCGAGACGGAGCGAGAGGGCGACATGGGGCATGAGCTGGGCAGGAGGCATTCGCAGTGGACTTTTCCCATCTTTGGAGGAAGGCGAGATGCATGACTGGTGCAAAGGAAGGGCACGGCCGGGCCAGCTGGAGGTAGGAGGCATCCAGAGAGATCGATCCTGCGGGGCAGGATGGCAAAACGAATTGGCATGGCTGTGATATGGTGCATTTGTACGAAGACCAGCGAAGTCGTGTGAAATGAAATATTGGTAGGGGAGGAGAGACCAACAGATGGACACGCGGACGCGGACGCGGACGGCATGGGAACGAACGAACGCATTTCAGATATCTGACATCAGATATCTGGAATCGCAGATCCCGATTGTTGTTCTCCTTCCTACCATGCGCGGCGGAAGAGTATTAGATAGAATTTCCAAAGACCACTGAAGAGCAGAACGCATTCCTCGTCCTTATCCTCTTCCTCATCTCTACTGTCCTGGATGCCATCAAGAGGGATTACAATAGAACTAGCTGGACAAGTGCGTTGCCCAAACTGCTACCAGCGTTGCCAGCAGTAGTGGCAGTGCCCAGACAGCCAGAGCGCCTTCAGCACAGAAGACTGGTGGCACTATATCAAGGAGTGTGCACAAATCCTCATGAGGATCAAGGTATTCCAATTCCTTGGTGCATGCATCTCGTCTCGTCTCCTGTCCCCTTGACTTCCCTCCTGTTCGCTTTCTCCAGATGTTCCATGCCAGATGTTTTACTGACTACCTCCTCTGTGCCTCTTAACTCGTCCTCGGTCCTTAACCATGTAGGTAGGTACCTAGTAGTATGCTCAAACCTCGTAACAATCATAAATTATACAAGAAGGAGGAATGAATGTGCAGAACGCCTTCAATTCTATTCAAAGCCAGGCGAGCCTTCCTTTTCAGCGCTTTGACAGAAGTGATTTTCTACAACTGTTCTAACTTCTTCGGGGCGCGGTGCCAGATCGATCAGAGACTAAAGCCGATATTATGTCGATTGTCATCGATTAAGCGACCATACCTGTGGATTGTCAGTCAGTCAGCATTGCTCGGGATCAAGATCCATCCGAACCCCAAGAGAACAGAAAAAAAAAAGAAAGAAAAAAAAAAAACAATCTAGGAATGAGGAAATGAAGGAGAAACTCACTCTAACAGCAGCCGAAAATACCACACCTCGAGATCCTCGTTTCTGAGCACATTTTGCGCCCAACTTCTTCCCTGCTCCGCTATCCTCTTCCCTTCCACCTTGCCAGCCTCCTCTTGATCAAAGTATCTCACGCTCTCGGCGTATTCGTCACCAATCAAACCGAGTGGGATGTAATGCACCCATGGCCTCAGCCATTCGTCGTGCCATTCGCGGAACACCGCGAGCTTGTACACAAGGGACTTGCTCAATAGCCAGGCGTAATAGCGGCCGGAAAAGGCATTGCCATCAATATCGAGTAAAAAGCGAGACGCAAGTGCGTCAAACATATCCACAGGTTCCACTGTGCCGAAATACTCACGTTGAGCGTCGCAGTCGCCAGGATCACACTGTCCAATGTATGTGAATTTGACGTCGAAGTAATGGGCCATATCGGCTGCGGAAATGGTCTTCTCGCGCCATAGCGAGTCCTCCGCCGAAGAGTTAGTGTCTAATTCGAGAACCTTGGCCGTGTTCAGTGGCTGGATCTTTGTGAGGAAGCGCTGGCGGTGTTGCCTCCTCCATCCCCCGTCGCGGGAGAAACCACCTGTTGTGCTGCCCCGCCAATACATCGTGGGGACCTTTTCTTCCCAAGACATGTCCCGTTCAGGTTGGTACTTTACGCGGCCCACAAAATACCAGGGCGATGGGTAGAGGATGTCCTGGAAAGAAGAGATCTTTGATTGCGAAAAGATTGGGAATAGGTCATGTGTGACGTCGAATGCGTTGGGGCGGTCGAAAAAGCCGAATGATTTCTCCATGCTGGGAGAGTTGCAGATGTCGGAGAACGCGGTAGTGTTACGGATGAAGCCCAGCGGCAGGTCAGAGTAGGCAGTAACATTGTCTGGACAGGAGTCGTTGAGACAGATACGGGCGGCACTTTCGGGGGAGCAGGAGATTCTGGAGTTGCTCCATGTCGGCTGATGCGCAAACCGGTTGAAGCGGGTGGTTTTGTATTCTTTGATGCGGATCCCTTCTCCCAGGTCTTCGGCGCGCGGTGACCATTCATTCTTCAGTGTCTGGGCGTTGTAGGCTTTAGGCATGTTCTCATTCTGGGCGACCTGAACGTGATGCAGGAGGTCATCGTGTTGCATCACCACGCGAGGCTCGTCATGGATGTTGAATGCCAAATCCATATCCGGCAGGTATTTGATGAAATCCTTCAACATGATGGGTGTCGCATCTCTGTGCCACTCATACATATCTCCACCTCCTTCGATTTTCGTAACCTTGCCGCTGCGGATCATGACGGCGATCAAGGCATTGTCGAATCCAATTGCTTCTCTTGTCCTCTCTCTTATGACCGCGGGCTCCAATGCCCAGAACGGCAGCAATTGGTGATATATCGTGTCATATTCGTCAATCAGCTCGACGCCCCGCTTCTTCGCAAAGTTGTACCATTTGTCGAAATGGGGAGGAGGAGGCAGCTTGTACCGCCTGCGGTACTCGGCTACGGCATCGCTAAGGGATCGGGACTGGCGGGCCCGAAGAGTCTGAAGGTCGCTCTCGCTCTGGGCGACTAGTTGGTGAATAGGGTGCAACAGGGAGCTTGCCGGTAGAAGCGGCTGGTTCTCCTCGTGAGCATGGTGGCCTTGGAGGAGGGAGGCGGTCGACTCCTCGAGTGTCTGGATCTGTCCAGGGCTTTGGAGCAAATATAGAGTCAATGCAGCAGTCCCGACGAGAAGGATCAGAGCGAGTAGCTTCCGCGACCTTATCATGCCTCGGGCATGGCTCGGGTGCCGCTGCGGATTTTTCAAATTCATGCACAACCTGAAGACGCCCAGTGCTGGCACATTGACGTGCTATTCCTGCGTCGGTTGATTTATGTTGTGTCGCACACCCCGCGGTGATATTCGAAACTGGCGCTGAAGGAAAGGGACTGAGTCCGTCTGGAAGCACGGGGTTGCACAGCAGCTGGGGAGAGCGTATAGTACGACGAGGGGCCCTTTGGCGAAATCCAACTTGGATTAATTGTCGCCATCTCCAAATGCTTGGAAAAGGAGAAACTTGGGTTGCTCGAGGCACCGAAGAGTGGGTCTAGCTGACATAATACTCTACGGTGAGTCGAAATGCTTCTGGTGCGCAATTCCGTTCGCAATGCTGTGAGGCTGAAGGTCTGCCCAAAGGCTGCCATACGAGATGTTTCCCCCCCCCTGCCCCCCCCCCCCCAGATGCGCCCCGTCGTGTTCAGTATCCCATAGACTTCCACAGTTTCCTGGACAGATTTTTCCTAATATCCGACCATATTCCGACCCATCCTCTCGCCTGCGTCACCAGATTCGTGACCCCAACGATCCTTCTCGTAAACAGGTCTGTCTGCTCGAAGTCATGCGCATAGCAGTCCCAAACTGCCTGATCTTCTATCGCTCGCTCGAGACCCATCGCCTTGGCGTCCTCCTCGGAAGTATTAGGGCCTATCACGAGTGCTCGGCCGATGATGCCTTGATCTGCAACAAGACGTGAGGTGGCCTCGACCACTGATTTAACGGTGGCCATTCCTCCTCCTGCCATGACGAAGGCACCTAAGGGTCCGAGGATAGGCGTGTCGACGAAATCTATCCAATCTATTAGTAGCTGTGGATGCTTGCCGAAAACAAAAAAGAAATGAGGCAAGCGGCGCCGAGATTGAGACTTACATGGATTGATCATGTTCACCCTAATCCCACTCTTTAGCGGCGTTGTGAGCCTCAGTGTCCGAAACAACCCAACAACACCATGTTTCGCTGCTGCATAGAGAGGCTGACCCGCCAGACCCGCCAGACCAGCAATGGAGGCAACAAGGATGAGGTGTCGGTCTCGCGTCCCCGAGTGCTTGCCAACTTGACATTTCTCGCTCCCGGGATTCCGCGACAAGTATGATATTGCCAGGTGTGTGGTATACATGACTCCGTTGAGATTAATGTCTAGCGTTCGCATTGCTGGCTTAGGCGGAGGGCCATCATCCATCCTTGCATAATCAGGCGGGTCCTCAAACACTAGCTGCTCTGGGGCGTCCGCTATCCCGGCATTGGCCATGACATGATCGATCCCACCATGCGGACTTAGTCTTGCTGCTTGTTTGAAGAAGGCGGCTTGACTCGGCCAACTCGTTACGTCGAGCGGAATGAAATGGTGGTTTTGGTTCCCTGTGGACTGGCGGATTCGGGCAACCAGTTCGGTGCCAGCTTTCTCATTGATGTCGCCGATGATCACGTTGGCGCCGTGGGAGGCCCATTCTTGAAGGCAGGCTGCACCGAATCCTGAAGCGCCTCCCGTGATGACGATAGTTTTGCCTCTGATGTTATCGTGATTAATGGGTCGAGCTATGTCGACGGGGCCAGAGTAGATAACGCTCGAGCCATAAGGGATCACTCCAGGTTGTGGCTGCGACATGTTCTCAATCTGCAACCGAGCCAAGTATCAAGTCGTCGATAGGTGCCGAATCAAGGGCTCTTTGCTTCTTCTTTTGTCTTCGTGGCCGTAGCTGCTGTAATCCAACGGCGCCCAGGTCTTTGGCTACAGTGGGTCGCTGACAACACCACGTCAGGACATTCAAATGGGGCAGAGGCGTGCAAGACCACGACTTTATGTTTTTATTCGATCGAAGGTCAGAAGAACGTCTGGAAGGAGCTTTGTTATGCTTATGGAGGCGTGATAAGTACCATCGAACCGTGCACCGAAGTACCAAAAAGAGGAAAAGGATAAACTTCGGCCAATGCTATTTAGACCAACCCCGGATTTTCTTAAATTTACTCCGTAGTATGTATTCGGATTAAACAGGTTGAACAATACCGAGTAGTCTGTAGACATTGCAGATACGAAGGTATGTGCTTTACTGCTCAAGATGCCAAATCACGGCAAATCAACCAGACATCACAATCTGCCATGTGAGACCTATATCTAGATGTTACCTTTTTCTAGTAGATCATTTAAACTTTTATAGTGATCAAAAGATTTCCCGGGTGATTCGTGAACCATGTAATCCAAAGACGCCCGAGTTCTGTCAAGTCGTTATCCCAGGATGCGGCTCTCCATTTGCTTTGGGCCGCTCCTTGATCTCCTTCGACGACACATTTTCTACCTCTTTTAGTATATCAAGCTCCGAAGCAGCTGATCCGGCGGCGCCGAGACCTCTGAAGCCCTCTTCAACGGTCCATCTCTTGTCTTGGTCAGCCTTGTACAGCACTTCGCAAGAATTGCCAACGACAAGTAAGCCGGGCGGTCTGGACCCTTCCTCTTCCACCGCCTGACAGACGTACTCAAGAGTCGATCGGATCACCCTCTGATCCGGACAGCTGGCTCTTTCGATCACAGCGCATGGTGTACTTGAGGGCCAGAGTGCCCGTCTTTTCGCTTCCGGGTTCTGAGCCTCCGAGTCCTGTGTCAGACTTTTGACCAAACTCTCTAACCTATGCAACGCCATCAAGAATACCACGGTCTTGCTCTTCCGATAAGACGGCGGTTCAGGCGATGCTCCTTTTCTCCCAGTCCCGGTGCAAATGACGACTTGGTCAGCAACAGCCCGATGAGTTACCGGGACATCGGCGAACATGGGTGCTGACAGAGCGCTGGTAATGCCAGGTATCACTCTGACCTCGAAACCTCGTTCCCGGAAGAAGGTCACTTCTTCGGCTCCACGGCCGTATAGATATGGATCACCTTGCTTCAGCCGGAGGACGTCCTTGCCTTCTTCCATGGCCTCCAGCCCCATTTGAAGCATTTCTTCTTGCGCAGCGTCCGCATTGCCAGGAAATTTTCGTGCGATATGGATAGGAGTTCTACGAGGGATGAGGGCTAGGATTTCGGCAGGAACAAGCTTGTCAGCCAAAATGACATGGGCTGTTTCAATGGCTGTTCGGGCGGCGATTGTCAGTAGAGAAGGATGCCCTGGGCCTGAGCCAGCCAAAGTGATCGTGCCTTTGCGGGGAGCCGGAGCCGGAAGCAGACCGGAGGTGTTATCCAGGCGTGGAGCAGGCGTTTGAGCAGTGGTCCTGTATGCCTCGAGTATGGTTGCCACATCTGCGTCTGTGATTGCTGCAAGTCGACTTAGCGGCCAGTACTCGCATATCTGCGAAAGCCACCTCATGCGACGCGTGCGCAAAACGGCTGGATCCCGATCGTCTTCCTTGACCAATGAGTTGAACGTATATTTCTGCGCCGCGGCCTCTTCGTCTTCGGCTTCAACGTCGGGCGCTTCGGCGGGATTTGAGGTGTGAGACTTAAAATCCTCTGCCCATATCCGCCTTCGCACTGTTCCAAGTCTCTCTACAGCAGAGCCGAATTTGGGAGGTAGGGTCGACGCAATCTCACGCCGAATGCGCGATGATAGCTTGCAGCCATTGCCTGATGTGGTTATTCCGATTTGAAGTGGGCCATCTGAATAAGTCGACAGAAGCGTGAACGTGCAAAGGTTCGGTGCATCCACCACATTGACAGGTATCCGCATGCGCTTGCACAGGTTGGATACCTGAATGGTTCGAGGGTCTTTGACAGGAAGAGTGACAAACAGCGCGTCCACATAGCCACCTACTTCCTCTCTTCCCAATGTCTTCAGGTCCTGCTCTTCAAACTCCCGCCGTATCCAACGCACTCTGCCCTGGTCAATGGCTGCGGCAAGGGTGAAGTAGGGTTTCTCGGTTTCGGAAAACATGACGGCAGGGAGGGCGCCAACCTCGAGAGACTTTGCGCACCTCGCGGCAGCGAGAGGCCCAGAACCGAGGACCAGGTGGACGTGTCCGACACAGCTATGCGCTGTTAGCAAAGCAGGGATAAACATGGCGGGACCTGTGCGGCCGTAGAGACAGATTGGATAAACAATCTTGTAGGAAGTCAAGCAATATGATGCCCAGACGCCACGGCCATGCAAAATGACAGAGAAATATAGGAAACACGGAAACTGGAAAAGCGTCACCTCATCACCATCTCTGTGGCAGCCATGAGGTGCTCGGAAAAAAAGACCAAAAGACTGCGAGTTGGAAAATGCGAAAAAAGTTTGAATGACGTGATTTGTCGCGTTGTGCTTATCGCTTATCGGGCGAGCGCTCCTCGGGCTGTTGTGGGCCGTGTGTGGTGGGGCCGCGGAGCCTCGTTTGCCTCTTCCATTCCAATACGAGGTACCATCCCAACGGTCCTCTCATCCTCGGAGACGATAGTCTCCTGTTGCTCTCCGCGGGATTGCGGTTGCCTTCAATCGGTCCAGAGATGGCCTCTCCTCCCAGTCGAGTCGTTCAAGCAGCATCATCATGGTGCAAAGGAAGCGGAGATGCGCAACTTCCACCGTTTGCCTGGTTGCCCGTCTGTTCGCACACGCGCCGCACTTCAACTTGCTTCTGACGACTTCTTGTTGATGGAGCTATAGGGCCTTCAACATACTGCGTAGCATCAGCCCCAGATCCCCAGGGTGAGCAGAGCCGCCCAACGACCTGGGCAGAACGCAGAAGCGTTGTGTAGCAACCACAAGGATGACCTGTGTATTGTCATAATGTGCGTTGAGAATGGCTAGCTCGGGTCTCCGCCGGAAGTCCCTCAGACAGACACGGCTGGGCGACCTGCAAATGGGAAGCAGTATTGCCAGCGGACTGGGTTGTGGAAATTTGTAGTAGCGAACAAATGTTGTTGGCCGCTCAGTCTTCGGGTTCATCGTCGTCGAAACCGAGCATCTTGCTCATGTATGGGCCATCGAGTGAATATCCAAGACGTTCATAGTAGCTTCTCACGCCAACGCCGCTGATGACGCTCATTTTCTCGCTGCCATGCTCATCCCGAGCAATTTTCTCGGCTTCTTTCATCAACAGGGTTCCATAGCCTTGGTGTTGGAATCTGCTCTTTTCGCGACCGTGGATCGGAACTGCTAAACCGTACACATGAAGCTCGCGGACGATGCTTGTCGGTTGGTATGTAAGTTCTGGTCGGAATGTGTGCGTATCTGAGCATTTCCGCAACCTCAGCAGGCCAATAAGTATATCTTGCTTGGGATCTTCATACGCGAGAAACGTTTCCCAGCCACCGTTTGCCATGTAATCCCTCCGCACAAGTTCCACTTGGGAGGGGCGAATCTTGTTCTTCACCTCGTTGATGCCGACTTCCCGTGTTCGAACATCTCGACATGTAGTACCGAAATCCTTCATTCGCGACAATGCAAGCTCCCGGAGATTGCCATTTTCGACTCCAGACGTGACCAAGGGCATGGGGATGTCCCGTTGTACACGATATATTCTTGTCCAAGGAGGTACCAAAGCAAGAATTCTAGCCACCAGATCCACAAGTGCATTGGGGGTGTAGTTCTTGAAGCGACCGGTCCGCCACAGTTCGTAAAGTCCCGTGCCACGGATCACAAGTGTCGGGTAGATCTTCAGGCCATCTGTCCGGAAGTCTGGGTTCTCAAAATATTCCTGAAATTGGAATATATCGCGTTCCATACCAACGTTGGGCAAATCGGGCATCATGTGCGAAACAACCTTGAATCCGGCATCTTTGCAGAATTTGAAAGCTTCCACAACTGCTGCAACGGTATGACCTCTGTTCGTATCTCGAGCCACGTCCTCATACAAAGACTGGACACCAAGCTCCAACCGGGTACATCCATATCTCAGCATGTCAGAAAGGTGGTCGATTTGTCCAAAGTCAGGCCTCGTTTCGATCGTGATGCCAACGCACTTGATACTCGACATCTCTCCTGCCATGACTGCCTCGTCAACATTTTCGGTCTGGTAGCCCGATAACGCATTATGTAGCTGAGCGACAAAGTTATCACGGTAGTCCTGTGGCAGGGACATAAATGTCCCGCCCATGATGATGAACTCGACTTTATCCACGCTATGTCCGAGAGACTTGATTTGATCGACTCTTCCACGCGCCTGTTCAAAAGGATCGTAGCGCGCTCGAATAGCTCGCATGGAAGTCGGCTCGTATCCTGTATAAGATTGTGTCGAGTATTCGAAATCGGAGTCAGGACCGCCCGGACAGTAGACACAAGCGTGGCCCGTCCACGCAATGTGTGGGCATCGATGTGGCTTTGACATGACAGCAACCACAGCAATACCTGAGGCTGTTCTTACCGGTTTCGCAATCAGCTTTGGCATCAGGTGTTTCTTGAACTCGGGCGGAACTGCAGCCAGAATAGCGGTCAGAGGGGGCAAGTTGCTGAGCCTGTGCTTTTTGGCGACATCACCCCTCAGTCTGTTGAGGTTGACATCTTTCTTGGGTTTCGTCTCATCCAGGCTGGCTTCATATTCTTGGACGAGAGCGCGCGCAATGTCATTGCATGCTTGCATGAATCGAACATTTTCTGGAGGCAGCTTTTCGTTCTTGCCGACCTTGACTTTGGCCCTGATCACCGTCTCAGTCGCCATCTGGGGGCGAAGACTACAGCACCGTCAAATGGGAGAAGTCGAGGACCTTGAAACTGAAAAACATTAGCGAAGGTCATCACGGTCAAAAATTCGATATCACGTGGAGGTGCATTCAGGCTTGGCTCCCGGGAGAATATTGTTCCGTAAGGTTGCAAAAAGGTTATGTTCGGCTGAGCAGGTCTTGGGCAGGTCAAGCAGGTTCAAGCGCGTCGCAGACACTTCCAATAAGCTACTTTCAGGAGGACAGACGCCTGCCATGGTCCAGCCAGTACAAGGGGAAGTCTATCTTTCTACTGCTGCTTCTCTCGCTTCCTCCTCCAAACCTTGACTGGCATCTCGCCCAAGATCCAATTGAGGGTTTCCAGCCTCTCTATCTCCCATTCCGGGCTTTTCAATGCAAAGTCGTATCTCCTCAACAGCGTTCCCATCGCCACTGTCTGCTCCAGATAGCTGATATTGCGCCCAATACAACCTCTTGCACCTGCGCTGAATGCCAGGAAATATGACCGCAACGATTTGCCAGATTCCCCCAGCCATCGATCAGGGATGTATTTATCTGGGCTGGGAAAGATGGTCGGATCACGGTGCGCCGTCAATGCGGACATCATCACTGATACTCCACCTGCAATGAAATCATCGGCAATCCTCATGCCCTCCGGGGGCGTAAGTCGCAGCAGTCCGTGAACTGTTGGAGGGAAGAGGCGAAGAGATTCGTCAAGACAGGCACGGAGGTAGGGGAGATGTTTGAGACGGTCATAAGCAATAACCCCATCTTCGTAGCAGCCGCCCGTAGACTCGCAGTCTTCATCCTCTTCGGCATCTAGGGCGGCATCAATCTCGTTTCTAACTTTGCGCAGGCATTCTGGGTTCTTGAGCAGTTGGAACATCGCGTTGGCTATAGCGATGGCTGTTGTTACGGACCCCGCATTCAACATGATGCTGACCTCTGCCACTATCTCACCCCATTCGAGATTGTTTGGAACGGAGCTCTTATCTTCCATAAGTGCTTGGAAGAAGTCGTCAAGCTTCTCACCGCGTTGATAACGCTCTAGACGACGAGATGCGAGCTCCAGCGGGATCCCTTCCCATTGTCGGTGTAGCGTACCCATTCGACCATAGAACGGGATGATATCGGCAATTTTGTTGAGAAACGGGTACCAGGCATATGGCCAGATAAGGAGAGATTGTTTATGAGCCATTTTATACAGGCAGTCCCGCATGTCCGCCTCGTACTGCGTTCCATCCGTCCGACGCGCGATTGTGCGCGAATGGCCTTGATCGAGAAAGCCTAGCGGGTCCGAGAGACCTATATCAGAAATGGCGTCAAGGCTGAAGAAGTTCATCCAAGCGCGAAAATCCAGATTGACGTCTTTCGGCACAGGCTCCTTCTCACCAGGCAGAAGGGGCGCGGTACAACATTGGTCGAAATGCTTGACGATCCGACTCATCTTGTCGGCCACTTTGTGCTCCCATTGCTCGAGATTTTTGATTGCATAAGCTGATGAGAGGACTTTGCGTTTGCGGCCGTGGTCTGTGCGGTCTATCACATCCGCAAGGTGAAAATGACTGCCCGAAAAGAGGACATAGGAAGGATCCTTGATGCAAGGTGTGTTGTGGCCATATATATCTTTGATGGCTCTAACGTCCCCGTATGAAAGGGTATTGGGAGCAACACGGATCACAGGATATTTTTTGTGCATCTCCGTCAAGTACGGCGATCTCGCACCAGTATGAGCCAGAATCATCATTGGGATGGAGCTGATTCCAGAGAATATCGACATGTTAGGGAACTTGCGCAGTCCTACATGTTATTATTAGCGTCCACTCTCAACATACACAGCGGAATTCAGGCTCAACGCCACACCTTTCAGGTCACGGAAATATCCTACCAAAGGCCATGCAATAAAATAAACAAATAGGGACGCTACCAGAAGGACAGCGTGCGAAAGGGAAGAGAACCACATTCTGGCCGTACGCAAACAAAACACACAGTGGACAGCTGAAGCTGTTGAACGAACCAGGACTTGAACAATATCACTCTCTTACAAAATACAACGCTCCTCTGTGGTGCGGCATCAG
The DNA here is from genome assembly GCF_000585535.1 of Cladophialophora psammophila CBS 110553. Taxonomy (NCBI): domain Eukaryota; kingdom Fungi; phylum Ascomycota; class Eurotiomycetes; order Chaetothyriales; family Herpotrichiellaceae; genus Cladophialophora; species Cladophialophora psammophila. The sequence goes on along the minus strand of NW_006912926.1, from coordinate 1,671,801 downwards.
CAACGCCGAGTATGATATATGACATTTATCTTCCCCAGGAGCCAAGGCAGCCTCCATCAGAGCGACTAAATGGCTGCTGATGCCAGTTGTCGCACGGAAAGGAGGGGCAACTCATTCCATGTGGGTTGGACTAGCAAGAATGGGATCAATGGAGGGGAAGAGCTGGACACCTGAACGGCTGGGCAGCATCACTATCCCTTTGCAGTTCGCTGCCCTCGTCGTCGTGGCTCCGTTGAGTTCCCTGGAATGGAAACAAGAAGACGTCGAGAAGTGGGACCGCCCAGTTCTTTTCTCATCCGAATGAGGAAAGGAATGGAAAAGGGGGAAACGGCGGAGAAATCTTTCCTCAAACAGGGTCTCGGGACGCGACACCCGTTGCACTCACCAAAGCAACTCATTCAATTCCTTCTAGCTTCCATGTTTAGCCATAGAATTCGTCGTCCTCAATCATGACATCTTTGCCGTCAAGAGTCTGCTTGAAACAAGATTATACTACACGAGAGGCACTTTCCACCATACAAGGATGCGATAGAGGTCCAATTTTTCTAGTAAAAATACCTGAGATTTGCAGGTAAACAGAAGGCCTCTCAAGCGAATTTGACAGTTTCCTGACTACATCTCGGCCCAATGTCTCTCTAGGTGCTCGATGATATGATCAATGCCCCAGCCTAACTTGACCCTGACGCCGCGGAGAAAGTCGACAGCCGCTTCTCTCTCCCCAGGAGAGTTGAGACAATGTCCGCATGCGTATAGGATGTGTGATGCCTCGAAGTTGGCTGCCACAACATGAGGATTGCTGATGGCCAGACCAATGCAGCGTTTAAGGTCAATTCTGACCTTCTGTTCCAGTTCCCGCCACATGCGTATGCTCTCAAGACCTCTACGACGGGCGGTGTGAACTGGGTCGCTCAGGGCGAGGAGTATGAGGGTCAGGTGGTAGTACATGAGCCCAATGACATGAGGGGCCTGGAGCATCGATATCGTCGGGAAAGGATTTCGGCACCCCGGCCCAGCAAGTCTATTTGGAGCGCTCTCTTCACTTGAAGCCTCAAAGACTGGCAGAAACGTGTCCGGCTTGTCGTGATACCACTGGGTCGCGGCGTGCTGCAAGGTACGCCAATCCTCGACGTCGGCTCCCGCATGTTCACTGCTTTTGGCAGAGTATACCAGAGTCTCTGCGAAAATGAAGACAATTTTGTTGGCCCAAGCGTGATCTGTGAGACCGAGGAAGACCACAGACCTTTTATAGCAGCCAAGATCCACATTCAAGGGGGCATTGCTTGTCAATGAAACGTATACACCTTGTCTCAAGACAATCCACGCTGCTGATTCTCCCAATCCGCCATTTGCGGCGACCTCTCCAACCGAATTAATGACCCGAGAGGAGCCAAGCAGATGGCACATACGATCTTCATCTGCATTTCCTGGTCAACGTCCTGTTACGGGCGTAAATGAAGGCGGATACCTACCTGACATCTCTTCTCCTTTACGCAAGACGACAATAGCCGCCAAGAAGTTCTCATCTGGAGAATACTCAGGATCATCCAAGAATCGAATCAAGATCCGGATGCACCTAGCCTGGTATTCTTCATAAAATTGGTCCGGAACACCCTGAACACGACTGCGATGAATGGAAGCGGCGGCAATGATAGCGTAAAATAGCAAAGGGCAATGCGCTGCTCTCTGGGGAACAGTTGTGGTGAAATGAGAAACATGGTCCGTGACATCTAGTTGAGGCCCGATATTGTCGATGAAATGTCGAAGGAGTTCAGCCTCTGCTAAGTCGTTCAACGGCCAAAGAGGTTTGGATTCATAGAGGACGGTACTTGTAGATGGCGAGAGTATCTGGATCTGGTTTGATGGGGTACGGTGTTGCTGTAATGGAGAAACTAAATATGTGGGAGATGAAGCGAAATGGGACGCGCCTGAAGCGCTGTCTCTCCCAAATGATAGCGATCTCTTTGCCGCATCAGATTCAGCTGCCAAAACAATACTAGGTTCTGCAACCGCATCTGCACAGTCGAGACGCACATTCATGGAATTTGGAAAAGCTCCCTCATCCTCATCAATGACGATAGAAGACTGTAAGTCACTCGAATCTTCGTCGTGATCGTTACCATGAACGAATTGGACTTGGAACACCCAGATCAGCTCAAATACTGATGCCAAGCAGTAAGACGACAATCAACAGGGAACTCACCGGGAGTGTGGAAGTCGACCCAGACATGATCACCACCGTAGACAAAGGATATCTCCCGGCCACTCTGTCCGGAAGAGCGGGATTGTTCGATCACAGAATGAACAGCTTTCAGCCGAATTCGTTTTCGTGGAGGCGGCAGGCAGGGCTCGCCTGCGGTCTCACAGTTTTCGCACCTGCGCACACCATGCTCAATGATACCTCGAATTTTGGTTAGGACATAGTGGCCATTCAGCGGACTACCGCTCACATTTACTATGCTTTTCACGGCATCGTTGGCTAGCATATTGTTAGCTGCAGTTTCATAAATCAGAGAGGATTACCACCATCCTGGTGAGCGCATAGCTCATCATATCGCTGGGGTTTGATCTCGTCCACCTTCGAGGGCAGACATCAACAATCAGAAGTAGTCCACTTCGGCGAAGACTTACTTCAAATAATCGAGCACTGTTAAAGAATAACCACGTATTTTGGCCACCAGACCGTCACCTGTTGAAGTAGCCTAGTAAGTGTGCGGAAGATGAATAGGCTGCCCGCAACAACCATGATTTTCTTTCGTGTTGAAGTATCATTACGGCGAGTCTCCGGTGCGGAGTTTGGTTCGGTAACCTCTTTAAGGTTGAGAGCATCGGTACCGGCAAAGTATTAGTCGTATTCATATATGCTAACACTTGACAACCCACAATTTGAGTGGGCACGATTGTCCGAGGTCCAAGTATCCTGAGACCCGTCTCTTGGATATTCTCTTGATGGATATGGGGTTCAATTGTCCATCACCAGTAGCATCTGCTATCATTTCAGCCACCTCGCCAGGTACAAGATAAGGCTTAGCTACTGGTCATGCAGCCGGACCCTTGAATCAGGTGAGGTATGGTGCTGTATGAGGAATCTTTCTTCCGAATCAAGCTTCGTAGATTCACCCGTGGGTCTGGCGGAATATGTCCCCGCCAATGATATTGCGCTAATCGTGAGCCATAAATGTCGATTGTCGAAGTCGGATGCCAACAAGTGCTGGGTTGAGATGTGGGTAATACATGCTCCAACGACAAGCCCGGTTTTGAGCCCCCGTGGGGAACGCCACACGAGATGTAGTAGATGTTCGACAATGATATAAAGGAGTGATTGTCGCAGAGCCATTGCCTTTTCTTGCCCGCATCGACTTCCCGGGCGGCTTTGGTCTCAGTATTAGAGGATTCTAGAGATCTGTGCCGGCTTCGGAATTATCGTTGCTTGTCGATTTCTTCAAGTCCAAAAACATGTTCCCACACGAGAAGGAGATGATCGAGAAGGGCGCCGAAACCATCCTCCACGAAGAGGATGTGCTCGACAAGGAGATCGCAGCTCTCAACACGATCGAAGACACACAAACCTCCAAGGTTGTTTGGCTGATTGCCATCTGCGTCTCTGTTGGCGGCTTCTTGTTCGGTAGGATATATTCGCACAGCCCTCGGGCATAAAGACTCCTGTTCATTGACTTTCTTCAGGATATGATACCGGTTATATTTCTAGCGTGCTTGTTACAATTGGCGATGACTTGGGGCACGATTTATCATCGAGCGAGCAGGAACTCATCACCTCAATAACCAGCGGAGGAGCATTTATTGGTGCAATATTCGCCGGTTTGACCGCAGACCGCTATGGCCGCAAGATCTCCATTTATTGTGGCTGCGGAGTCTTTGTCGTCGGCGCCATTCTCCAAGCTGCAGCTTTTGGCGTCGCTCAAATGACTGTAGGAAGATTCATCGTTGGGCTAGGCGTTGGTGAGTTTCTCGAAGACCCGTATTCGTATTGACAGTGCTCTGGTCCAAAGCTTCTGTCTCTCCTCGTCCATGATTTGATGCTGACGACAAATCAGGGAGTGCGGCAATGGTTGTACCTCTGTAGGTTCTTCATCCTTTTCAGCAATTTTTTCCTGGTTGGCGAAGGCCTCCCAGTGCACGTCTCTCAACCGTAGAACGGGCTAACAGATACGAACAGGTACATTTCCGAAATTGCTCCAGCGAAGTATCGCGGTCGTATGATCACTATGCAAACCTGCAACATCACAGGCGGACAATTCATTGCGTATTGCATTGGAGCTGGGTTCGCCGAGGTCAAATCTTCCGGCTGGCGATACGTTGTTGCTATTGGAGCAATTCCTGCCATCGCGCTGGCTTTGTTCCTCCCCTGGTGTCCGGAAAGCACTCGGCAGCTGGTAGCGCACGGAGAACTTGGGCAGGCCGATACCGTGCTGGCTAGATTGTATCCAAATTCGACCACAGAACAGCGTCAGGACAAGATTCGAGCTATCCAGCAAGATCTGCATCAGGCCACTGAGCTGATGGCTCACAAGTCGCTCTGGTGGTCATACAGACAGCTGCACATAGTTCCCGCCAATTTTCGTGCCATGCTGACAGCGTGCTGCGTGATGGGAGTAAGCCAACTTTGCGGGTTCAATACACTGATGTGAGTTTTTCAGGCCCTTCCCATATCTTGTTGTGCAAGAATCTCATATAACCGTCCTGCAGGTACTACAGCGGCACGCTGTTTGCCCTTGTCGGCTTCAACAAGCCGGTTGCTGTCTCAATTGTGGTCGGGGCTTGCAACTTTTTGGGATGTTGCATCAACCTGATCATTGTCGACCGCTTTGGCCGGCGGAGAATCCTCATCTTTACCGTCCTGGGGATGTCTCTCAGTCTTGTGCTCGCAGCCGTTGCCTTCCACTATATTCCAATCAACTCCAAGGATCTTACACTCGAGATCAACAACGTAAACTGGGCTGGCATTTTGGTACTCGTCACAATCATCTTTTACGTGGGCTTCTTTGGCACTGGCGTTGCCCCTGTTTCCTGGATGGGGGCGGAGCGTCTTCCACTTGAGGTTCGTGCCATGGGAACCATGGTCATGACTGTTACCTGCTGGGGGACCAATATCATCATTGCCTCAACCTTTCTGTCGATGATGAAATCTTTGAGCCCCAGCGGCGCATTTGGCTTCTATGCAGCCATTTGCTTTCTGGGGTTCTTGTTCGCTGTCTTCTGCTTCGCGGAAACCAAAGGTATGTCTCTGGAAGAGATTCGAGAGGTATTCAACCACGGTTTTGGAGTTCGGTACGCACGTAAGTGGCAGAAACAGCACGCCTTGGACAACAAGAGAGCGGCTGTGTCCGCCTAACCGGAGAAAAGTTGCAGGCTGTTGCTGCTGCTGTCGACTAAGAGGGGTCGCAGGAAGAGCCTAAAGCAGACATGTCGGAAAGACTAAGATATGAGATTGGCGAGGTTTGTCCAACAACACAACTGCAAGAAATGATGCGTTGGAGCCAGCAATTCGAAGTTCTAGAATGGTCAATGAGAGATGAGTCAAAGTTGAATTTCCGCAGTATAAAGATCAGATGGGACCGTTGGGCAATCAGCCACCTGGCGGTGCTGCCAGTTTCCACATGATCCCAACACAGTTGATAATGTGGGCTGTCGAAGTAGTCTGTCTTGGTTTTCTGCATCCCAACCATAGGATTAAACCTGCAACCTCTGGTGATGCTCCCAAGCCCCTCGGATCCTTTGCATCATGACAGGGACAGGCGATTCCAAGAGCATGGGAAGAGCTGGAATTCACTTTCCCGGAGGAAGTCGGGGATGTTTCGAATATTTTCACCGTTGTAAGACATAGGCTGGTTATTTAATTCAGAAATTAACTGACGGGGGAGTTGATTTTAGACATGGACAGCTCTGTTTAGGGGGTTGGAGGGAAATGACTCTGGATTGTGCAGCCTTTCATTACCTCGAGGCTGTTGATATTGCACGGTGAGACATATCGTCCGTTTGAGGTTTTGACTTGACTAACGCTGATGATGGGCTTGAAACATGGCTTGAAGAGGCAGCGCATCTGATGGTATAATCTCTTTTGATGTGATAGATGGCGATGCTTAATGAGTTCTTCACATCCATTGCACTTGATCTTTCGTCAATAGACATGGGTTGTTGGTTGTTAGGAGCGCGAGAGTTGGCTGTTGCGTATCTTGCGTATCAAAGAAAAATGCTGTTGTTGGGTTTATGCCCCGCCGTTGTATCAAATGACACTTTCAAATGACACTCGGCGCGCTCAGCGGGCCAGGAGCTTTGCAACTCCGCAAGATGGAACTTCGATATCGATCAATTGACGCAGGTGCTTGAATTCTTCCATCATTCGGCTTTCAGTCAGACTTAGCTCTTGCTCTTAAAGCCGTCGCCAGAGATGCAGGCATTTAAGGCCTGCGCTCCTCGGGCGCTGCGATCTGCGACTAGCACTACGTCAAGAAGCTATGCCACAGTCTCGTCGGGTTCACCCTATACTCAGACGCGGAATAACTTGAGAATCCACGCGGACACGAAAGTCCTCTTTCAGGGTTTCACGGGGAAGCAGGGCACATTTCATGCTCAACAGGCAATTGAGTACGGCACTAAGGTTGTGGGTGGAACGAACCCGAAAAGCGAGCCTCCCCATCAGCTTCTTGCAAAGATACAACATGCTGACCGCAAGCAGAGGCCGGTACCCAGCATCTCGGTCTACCCGTTTTCAAGAATGTTACCGAGGGTGTAAAAGAGACAGGAGCTACTGCAAGTGTCATATTCGTACCGCCTCCGGTAGCAGCAGCTGGTATCATGGAAGCTATTGAAGCTGAAATACCGCTGGTGGTTTGCATTACTGAAGGGTAAGGAGGCTCTTATACAGATTTCACTTACTGACAAACTTCAGAATTCCCCAACATGATATGCTTAAGGTCACCGACGCGCTAAAAACCCAAAGCAAGACACGTTTGGTCGGTCCCAACTGCCCTGGAATCATCGCGCCCGGCCAATGCAAGATCGGCATCATGCCAGGATTCATCCACAAACGAGGAAGAATTGGGATCGTATCAAGATCGGGAACACTGACATACGAGGCGGTCAATCAAACAACCCAAGCAGGTCTCGGACAATCTTTGGTCGTGGGTATCGGAGGTGATCCATTCAGCGGCACCAACTTTATTGACTGCCTGAGTGTTTTCATGGAAGACGACGAAACAGAGGGTATCATCATGATTGGTGAGATTGGAGGGAGCGCCGAGGAGGACGCGGCAGAGTTCCTGAAGAGCGAGAACAAGAAGAACAAGCCCGCAGTCAGCTTCATTGCCGGTATCACTGCCCCTCCAGGACGCCGAATGGGACATGCTGGTGCTATTGTCAGTGGAGGAAAAGGTGGTGCCGAATCAAAGATCTCGGCATTGGAAGCTGCTGGAGTGATCGTGGAGAGGAATCCAGCCATGCTGGGCAAGTCATTGCATGCACAGTTCGTCAACCGGGATCTGGTCTGATTGGAAGGCCTTCAGATAAGATGTTCGGTGAGGAGGGACACTCGAGTCTTCAAGGGGTGCACGCATGTATTTTGATACCACAAATAAAGCGCATGTGATAACATTCTACATGGCCGCATGCCCTATGAGCCGTGAATGTTCAGCTCTTGTACAGGGGCTGCCCTGATCTTGGGGCCCTCTAAAACGCATGATCCCTCCCATCTACGCCGTCAGTCTGCCCAGCTCTTCGGAGAGTATCTTCTCCTTTATCGCAGAGAATCCGTTATGATCACAGTGATATAGCGCCCCGCCGACTCGCCCGAACATGCAGCCAAGCTTGAAAGCCACAGAATACCAAGAATGCCTGGCCTGCAAGTCAATATCGAACACCTTAACAAGCGGTCCAGAGGATGGAGACTCACAGCATAAACCGCCACTGCAATAAATATAGAGCCTGCGACCGCTCCACCGTCTTCAGGATCTCCTTCTAACCCCATCATCGAGTGATGGTCTGTCTGTACGCCCCAGGCAATCAGTATGAACTTCACTCGAATCGTGCTTGGTGTATGGCGGGCAACACTCGTACCGCAAACAGGCCCCCTACAATGGAGAGGATGACAATGGCGAAGACCGAGAGAACCGTGCTGTCAAAGGGTCAGTAGTCCGCACCACACACAAATATCGACGAAGGTCGAAAGACTGACCAGCTCCATGCGTTCAAGGCGGATACGACTGGCTTCATAATGAGCTGTTTGTCTCAACGTGCTGGAACCGAAATGCAGGACTTCGCGCTCCCTGTCGGCACTAAATAGCCCGTTTGACGTGGTGGACAGTCACTCGAGGATATACCGTGCGACACGCCCCGTGCGACAGGTCCGATGGCGATTTCTTAGATGGAGGTATTACTCTTTAAAGGTCTTTGGGCTGCACAGGAGTGACGTGCGCTTCCTTAACAGGTTGAACCTTTAAGCTGAGGTGTTCCTGCGGCCAGCATCGGGGCAGCTCGAGATGCGGAATTCCGACGGAACAAATATTTTCCATTCCGAGTCCCCAAGTCCTCGTATGACCTTGGTCTGATGATCCAATTCCTGAGGTGTGAAGAGTACATATGACCTTCTTCCCATCTGACGACCTTCAACGAACATTTATCTGTCTCAAGTATTCATTCTCTCCTCTTCAACTCTGTTATTTTGAACTATCCTTGAAAAGGATGGTGTGAGCGACACCCCGAATCACAGTACGATTAGGAACCCACCCCTTAAAATTCACATTCGAAGACATCGGTGCAACTCTGGCACGTGCTCCCTGACGACTTCCTTTCCGTCTGTCGTCAAGACATTCACACCCTTTAATAGTCTCCGCCGACATATTCATGACCCGTAGTGATCATAGCTCAGATAGCAGCGAGCGCTCCCCGCTCATTCGAGAAGCCAAAAACTCGAACAAAAATGACGATATCCCCGAACAACCACTTCTGGAGCAGAGACGCCATTCGGAGGAGCCACGCCAACCAGAGGATGGACTCCTTTCGGATGAGCGAACAATGTCAGAGGCGATTGACTATGAAGAGTCCATAGTGGAGTCCAAAGATACCCTGTACCTCGCCTTTCTCACGATTTGCATTGGGGGCCTTCAGATAGTCTGGTCCGTTGAACTCTCCAATGGCTCCCCATATCTGCTCTCTCTTGGAATGAGCAAAGCCTTGCTCGCATTCGTTTGGCTTGCAGGCCCCTTGACCGGGTCACTTGTTCAGCCATACATCGGAATTCTAAGCGATCGATGCCGAGTCTCGTGGGGGAAAAGGAAGCCCTTCATGATCGCCGGGACCCTGGGCACTGTTGCTTCGTCGATGATCCTTGCATATGCGCGAGACATCATCCGGGTCGTTGGAGGACTTGACGCAGATGCACAGTATGCCGGGGGCTACAAGACTGGAACTATCGTCCTTGCCACAGTCATGATGTGGTGTCTGGACTTTAGCATCAACACCGGTAAGTTCATTCTGAGGGCCTTTCTCCCACATATCTAACACCCTCCCAGTACAAGCCGCAATTCGCGCGTTTATTGTCGACAACGCTCCTTCTCATCAACAAGAGTCGGCCAATGCATGGGCTTCACGCATGACAGGCATTGGGAATGTGTTCGGCTACATCTTTGGATACCTGAATCTGCCACGATATTTCAGCTTCTTTGGAAACACTCAATTCAAGGTCCTGGTTGTCCTAGCATCCATTGCGTTAAGTTCGACTGTTTTGATCAGTATCCTCGCCATCAAGGAGCGGAACCCACAACTTGATCCCCCGTCGAAGGCCGATTACGAATCGGGGGGTTTGCTGTCCTTCTTCAGACAAGTCTTCAGTTCCATCAAGCGACTGCCGCCTCAAGTCCGCAAGGTCTGCGAAATACAATTCTTCCACTGGCTAGGCTGGTTTCCTTTTCTCTTCTACATTACGACTTATATTGGTCAACTATACGTTGACCCCCATCTGAAGCCTGGTCTTTCGGATGATGAGGTAGAGCAGTTTTGGGGCAAGGCTACTCGAGTAGGAACACTTGCACTCCTCACCTACGCGATCGTATCGTTTGCGTCAAACATAATCTTGCCCTTCTTAGTTGTACCAACGTACAAACACAAAACGACAGATGACGCCGAAGATTTTGCGAGACCAATCACTCCGACTTCGCCTATCGGCACGAGATCACGGGAATTTCCGTGGGGCGAGCGCCCTACACTCAGTCGGTCTCAGACCAGTCTGTCACTCAATCGGCCGCTCTCGAATCCTGTCGCGAGCACATCGTCCACTCGCAATTCTGGCATTTTTAGACACTGTTTGGATAGGATGCAAATTCCAGGGTTGACATTGCGACGAGCGTGGCTAATCTCTCAGCTTCTCTTCACGCTCTGCATGTGGAGTACTGTGTTCATATCGACACCCCTGGCGGCATCAATTATGACTGCTCTGGTCGGAATCTCCTGGTCATTGACATTGTGGGCTCCGTTTGCATTGATCTCCGCAGACATTTCACAACGTGATGAAGCGAGGCGAAAGAGACAGCGGCAGAGACTCATAAATGGAGAAGATCTTGAAGACCTTGATGATAAAGAAACAGATGAAGAAGATCAAGCTGGTATTATCCTTGGACTTCACAATGTTGCTATCAGTGCTCCACAAATTCTGGCAACATTGATTAGCAGCGCCATCTTCAAACTGCTTCAGAAGCCACGAAACGAGCCAGGAGATGTCAGTGTGGGATGGACTCTGAGGATTGGCGGGCTTGGGGCGCTGGCAGCTGCCTTTATCACTTGGCGGATGGAGGAACCTGGGAATGAGGATGATTGAGACATCTGATTTACAGGCCCGCATTGTTCAGGCGGTGGTAAGTCATGGTTTGGCATGGGTCATTGGTTAAACGCAGTGGATGGGCTGAGCTGGAGCAAATCCGACTTGGAATGTTAGACTAGATTGAGATGTCCCGGATATGCAACCCCGTCAAAACTAGCACGAGGTTGTTGCAAGCGAGCTTGGGATATGGAGCATTGGAGGGTCTGGAGGGTGCTCAGCAGCATTGTGACCAGGGTATGGGGAAGGGAAATGGAATGTACAGTAGGTTGATACATCTGCAAGGAACTGCTTTAGCACAACGGCCCTTTTCTATTCCCAGCGGCGTGTTCTTGGGCTTGAGGCTCCTTCTGGATGGCGCAATGCAAGGCTTCATGTGACAGAGTTTTTAGGCGCTCGGCGTCTTTTAGTTGCTTCCTCTGTCAATTCACAGGAATTGTAGGGCGACACTCGGCAGGAGCTGTGTCGCATGGTGTTTTATATGCCAGTGTGGTCGACGGCAGGCCAGTCAATCCAAGGGTCGGCACAGCCAAAGTCAAGAGAATCAGAACCATTCTTCGTCTCTTCATTTCTTCTATATGTGAATCTGACAGAGGCGTGTCTGATCCGACACGGGCACTTCCCCCTCTTCGAATACGAGGTCGACTAGGTACGCAAACCAATGTGCTGGCCACAAGTTGCCCATATCTCCACCATCTTTTGTGGCGAACACTGACAGGCCCAAAAGGAACCGAAGAGCAACCGTGAGGATGGATCGATAACTGCGGTTTGCCACGGCGCGCCTACAGGCTGTCAGGCTAAAGTTCGGCATCTTGGGTGAACAGGACATTTGCCGGACAGCATCAGTCCGCAACCAATCCGGTAGAAATGCCATCCATCTAAGACGGTGGATCGTTCCATCGTCAACTCTGGAAGCGAAAAAAAATGGTTACCACCAGGATAAATCATGGCATTTGATCACCCTGGCGGCGAGGCGGACTCGGCAAAAGGGTACAAATATCATACGAGCCATGGTCCCTGCCAGAGAAGCGACACTTCTGCTCCTCGAGTCCACTGTTTTCTTACAAGGAAGGCTCTGAGCACGGGAGTCTAGTTTTTCTTGAGACGCTGATACATCCAAACTAGAGCCCGTCAGCCCGCGAATCGACCCACTTTCTCGTCTCCCTGTATCTACTTCAATCCCTCGCAATCCGGTGAAAGAGAAACGAAAAGAGCTGGTGATTCTCGTCGACCACCTCCGCCATGGTCAAAGACATCGCCCCTAGAGCAGGTTTGCCTGCTGATTTCCTTTGGGGCTTTGCAACTGCCGCGTTCGTATACTAATTGCCAATCTACATGCCCATACTAACGGGGTGCAGATATCAGATTGAAGGTGGTGCCACGGCAGATGGACGAGGCCCTTCAATTTGGGATAGCTTTTGCAAAATCCCCGGCAAGATTGCTGACGGCAGCTCCGGGGATGTGGCATGCGACTCATACCATCGAACAGCCCAGGACATTGAGTTGCTCAAGAAGCTTGGTGCCAAAGCATATCGTTTCTCCATCTCCTGGTCCCGTGTCATTCCGCTAGGTGGCCGGAATGACCCAGTCAACGAGGCCGGGCTCCAATACTACGTCAAATTTGTTGATGACCTCCTCGAGGCAGGAATCGTGCCCTTCATCACACTTTTCCACTGGGATCTCCCCGACGAACTCGACAAGCGATATGGAGGGTTCTTGAACAAGGACGGGTTTGTTGCCGACTTTGCCAACTATGCACGAGTCATGTTCGAGGCCATGGGTTCTCGGGTCAAACACTGGATCACATTCAACGAACCATTCTGCAGCGCCATTCTCGGATACAATGCCGGTGTGTTTGCCCCAGGTCGTTCCAGTGACAGGAAGAGGAGTGCGGTCGGTAACGGATCTACCGAACCTTGGGTAGTCGGCCATCACATCCTGCTGGCACATGCAACTGCAGTTAAGATCTACCGAGAAGAATTCAAGTCGCGAGATGGAGGAGAGATCGGAATCACCTTGAACGGTAAGCTTCCTCCCGCTCTGACTGTCCGAAACAACATCAGTCTCACATGGTGCAGGCGACTGGACCGAGCCATGGGACCCTGAGGACGAACGAGACCGGGAAGCATGTGATCGCAAAATTGAGTTCGCCATCTGTTGGTTCGCCGACCCTGTGTATTTCGGGCACTATCCAGAGTCGATGGTAAAGCAATTGGGTGACCGTCTGCCCAAGTTCAGCGAAGAAGAAAGCGAACTCATGAAGGGTTCGAACGATTTCTATGGCATGAATCACTACTGTGCCAACTACATCAAGCACAAGGAAGGCCCCGCCGACCCGCTCGACTTCGCAGGCAACTTGGAGATCCTCATGGAAGACAAGTACGGCAACAGCATCGGACCTGAAACACAAAGTTTCTGGCTCCGACCGCACGCTCCAGGATTTCGAAAGTTGATGAAATGGCTGAGTGATCGATACGGACGGCCGAAAATCTACGTGACAGAGAATGGCACGAGTCTGAAGGGCGAGAATGACTTGTCGCGCGACGAGATTCTCGAAGATGACTTCCGGTGTGAGTATTTCCGGAGTTATATCACCAGCATGGCAGAGGCCGTGGCCGAGGATGGATGTGATTGTCGTGGGTATATGGCATGGAGTCTCATGGAGTAGGTTTCCCCCACCGTTTCCTTGTCTGTCCATGTCGGCTTGCAGGGCCCATTGATGCTAACCCATGGACGCACAGCAATTTCGAATGGGCTGAAGGATACGAGACTCGCTTTGGGGTCACCTATGTTGACTATGAGAACGATCAGAAACGGTACCCGAAGAAGAGTGCTCTGGAGATCAAGAAGATATTTGACGAGTACGTTGGCAAGATATGAATGGGGACGGTTTGTCAGATCCATACTTTGAGTGCTAGAGCAGGAGAGCCATTCATTGTAATATGGCATGAGACCTCGGGAGTTTTGCGACATTTTCAGGAGACGATGCATTTAGGGATTGCTGTAGAACTCGGATCATATACTGCCGATACGCCAGTTAAACCGGACAACCGGTGGATGTGCTTTGCTCGGCTGTTTGATGATTTATTATGGAACTACATCTCCTGACATTGGCAACATTATGTATTATTCGAGTCGAGAGCGTAGACTGTTTTGGGTAGCTGGGCAGCTGGAAGTCGTGGCGGGCCTCAATCGGCATCGGCTTCTGCGAGAATCTGCGGCCGACGGTCTCACTTTCGCATTTTCCTCGCCTTTAAAAACAATTCCTCTTCCCCCCCCTTCAATATCGCACAGATACCCTGTAACCCTCGGAGGTCTTTTCACATTCTCACAAAATCATTATGGAGACGCCCACGGTGCCCATCAACTTCGTCCCTGCAAAGGCGGGCGAGACCTTCAAGGTTGGAACCATCACCATCCGAATCATGGAGGACGGCTCGAGGACAGGTTTGTGTCCTATCTCATTCTGCCACAGATTTACAATGAATGAACTGCTAATGTTGCGGTGCAGATAGTGAGTGTTAACCGCCAGCTGAGCTCTTTCGGGTCGCAATGTACTGATTGACATGCCCAAGATCGCATTGGCAGGTGAGTGTTTGAGGGGCGTCCACTTCGACGGCTTTTGGGATGTGATGTCGAGAATATGACCTTGACTCGAATCGCCAGTGCCGAGTTCACGGTTCCTCCGCATACTTCAGGGTAAGAATCAGAGAAAATCTGGAACTGCAAATCTTTCTGGGTCGTGGCCGTGAGGCTGACATGGACGGATGGCGTCGTTGGTTCGTCAAGGCCACCTCCACACTGGCATGAAATGGTAAATATCAAACACCACTCAACCCAATCCCAAACCAAGCACCCTACGTCCCGCTAACCTCTCCCTTTCCATCTCAAGCACGACGAAACCTTCCTCGTCACCCAAGGGACCTTGCGCTTCCATGCCCTCAACGGCCAAACCGTCGATGCAAAGCTCGGAGACTTCGTGACGGTGCCGCCGCGGTCGCCGCACACATTCAGCAACCCGTACGACGAGGAAGCCAAGTTCTTCAACACATACACGCCCGCCTTCTACATCAACTACTTCCGGCTCCTGGCGACCATGAACGAGCAGGGAAAGCCGATGAATCCCGAGGCGAACCGCAAGGCCATGGCTGTAAGTTGCCTCGCCCCAGCTTCTCATCGTCGGTGTATGTCTTCTAGGCGGTTCGTGTGCTAATTGACGCCCGCGGGGGGGCGCTGCTGGGCAGTATTTCGCGACCATTGGCGTCGCGGACGACGAGATGCAAATGGACAAAGAACAGTTCTACGGCACTGCAGCCCCATCGAAGAAATGAGGTTGGATGAATAAGTCTGAAGGGGTGGGAGCTTTGTGAGGTCTCGGGAAAGAGCGCCGGCAAAGTGGTCGTCGAGCAAAGCCCAAAATGCTGTGAATGCTCCTCGATCGCAATCAACCGTGATTAAGGACAGGGAAAGGGAGACAGTATCGACAACATCGCTCCATTGGTGCTCAAGCTTACCCTCATGCTTGTTTACTCCTTCCTTCCTTCCCACCCAGACCCGTCTCGTATCCCCGGTTGCAGGGGCAGTTGTCCACACGCCTGATAGTCATTTTCGCCATCGCACCGGGGTTTTTCTCACGTCCTTGGCCGGATGTTCGCATTTCCGCAAACGCAAAAGGATGCAGTGCAATGCGGGTCGTGCGTAGGTCGATTGCCCAGTCATCATGAAAGCCCAGTCTTGAACGCGATACGTGATTATCTGCATGGATAGCATGCGTGCGTTCTCTGTGTCGGCCCTGTAAACGAACGTCCGGGAGAATTCTATCTATGCTTCTGAGACAAATACACCAGCCATGCCCATGCCCGTGCCGATGCACATACTCGTAACACCGACCTTTTGCTTACGCCGCTTCAGCTCTGAAAGCAGGGTCACCACTTGCCGTGTACCGGTGGCGCCTAAGGGGTGGCCGATAGCACTGGAGGGATGGGTCGTTAGCGTCTATGGCTCGATTCCTCAGAATAAAGAAGGGGGTTGAGAGGAAACTCACATGGCACCTCCTCGGACGTTGACCTTGTTGATATCCAAGCCGAGTTTGTTGACGCAGTAAACATACTTTTACACCAGCCCATGAAATTAGCTTCAGACCGCCTTTCCTGGCTGAGAAATGGAAAAACACCGGAGAAAACTCACCATAGAAGCAAAGGCTTCGTTGATCTCAAAAAGATCCACGTCATCTGTGCTCAGGCCGGTCTTCTGCAGGATCTTGGGGATCGCCAGACTCGGGCCGATGCCCATAATGCGTGGCTCGAGCCCGACGACGGTGCTCTTGACATACTTGCCGATGATCGGCTGGCCCAGTCTCTGGGCCGTTGACCGCTTCATCATCAGCACGGCCGCTGCCCCGTCGGTGACTTGGGAAGCATTGCCTCCCGTAGTGGTCGGTCCCCATTGCGGGAAGGCGGATCGAATCTTGGACAAGCCCTCATAGGTGGTGCCCGGTCTGATGCCATCATCCTTGTCCAGCGTGACCCTCTTGGCCTCCTTGGTCTTGGGATCGATCCACTTGGTCGTGACCGGGGAGATCTCGTCCTTGGTCCAGCCTTCTTTCTGGGCCTTTTCGGCGCGGTTGTGCGACATCTCGGCAAATTTATCCTGCATCTCCCTCGTGATGTGGAAGTCACGGGCCACATTCTCCGACGTCCAGCCCATGGGCTCGACATTGTCTTTGGCGATGGGGTGGGACATGACGGTGTCGCTCATTGGCGGAGGGGCGTCTCTGTTGGACGACATGCTCTCTATGCCGACGGCGATGCCCACGTCAATGGCGTCGATGGCAATGGAACTGGCAAGGGTCTGGATGCTCAACAGGCCCGACGAGCAGAATCTCGAAGCGATGCTCGTGGCTGTGGTGACGGGGAATCCCGCGGCGAGAACGGCACTTCTGGCCACGAAACCTGGGGCGGGTTGGAGGACATTGCCCACACAGACATCTTCGACCAGGTTAGGATCGATGCCGGACTTGTCCTTGATGGCTTTCAGCACATGGATCAGGAGCTCGTCGGTGGCGGTGTCCTTGAGTCCACCCTTTCTGGCCTTTGTCAGCGGAGTGCGCGTGGCACATGTGATAACAATGTCGTCGGGATTCTTTTCTAAGATTTTCTGCAGGCCGGGAGAGTGAGTTGTGGTTGATGTGGAGGAGAGCTGGCCCGAGATGGCGTCGAGGCGTCTTTGAGCGCTCATTGTGCTGGGTATGAAGTAGAGAAGCCACGGATTACGACACAGGGAGGGAAAGGAAGACAGAATGTATGGAAATATGTACACACTAGAAGTATAAGTATGGACAATAGTAATATTTTAAGGTCGATGCAGGTGGTTGTCGAGACGCTTAAAGCGGCAATTGATCACGACGGTCGAAAGTTGCCTCGGCATCTTCGGAGTCTTCAGCTTCCGGCAGTTGTTCCGGGTTCTTTCTCCTTCTCTTTCTCTCTCACACACACACTCTCCGTACCTCGTACTGGGTACTCCCTCTCTCACTCACACACTCTCTCTCTTCCAGTCGCTGCCTCAATTCATCGCCGCCACCAGGTCCCTCCCTCTCCATCCATAGCTACTCCTGATGTTGCTTAGCTGCTGGCTGGGACACAGTCTCACCCCGCCGGACAGATGCCAACCACCCAAAACCCAGCAACTTGCCCACCGGCCCCACCTCCACATACAAGTTCCATTTTGATCCTTTAGGGTCGAACCGGTAAGTGTGAATTCAAGGCATATTTGATCCAGACTGGAGACCACGATGGAACACTTCAGCGAGACGATTGTGTGGGATTCGAACTACATTCCTCTCTCTTTCTCCCTCCCCTTTACGTGGCTACATTAATATATTAAACCTGTTCTATCTCGCCTCTCTATTACCCAGTACTCCCCCTGCATCTCTCTGGCACCCGTGGGGCTCCCCAGGCGCTGTGGCTGTTGGCTCGTCAACTCACTAGGCTAACGTGGGTTCTCCAATTCTTCTCGGCCCGGGGAACCGCGTCTAGAACGGCGAGAGCATCCGTTCCAACTCTTCTCAAGGAACCCTCGTTGCCTGGGGAAATTTCCGAACTACCCCCTCAGGTAGTAGGCAGTCCCCTGAATACACCGAACTCACACGCCTTGCTCGATATCCCAAGACGCCTTTACGTCCGTACGCCGCTGACGGATCATTTTATTCCAGCCTTGTCCATGTCAATTGGCCAAGGGAACCTCCAACACGAGCAAAGTAAGCTTCCTACACTTAAGTCACAATTAGCCTGACCGGCTCACCTTACGGCACTCACCTTACGGCACTCACATACTCCAGTGAGATAGATCAGCGTCAACCTCGCGACCGAGGCACGGCATCTATTAACGGAAAGGGGATTCGTGCTGGGTCACTGTTCTGAAAAGATCCAATCTTCAGTTCCATCGATTCATCTCTTCCTTCGCCGAAAGCGAGAACTTCAATTTGTAACTTCATTTGGGACCTTTGGTTTCTGAAGATGGCTACCATAGCGGCATCCACCGCCGCTGCCGCGGGTCTGCTCTACTACGCAGACCAGCGCATTGGTATTAGCCGGGACATCAAACAATACCGTCACGAACAATCCTTTACGAAGCGTATGCTCCAGTTCATCGATAATCTCGGTCCTCAATCGCCTCACCTATATCGCATGCTGGAACTCTGCGATCCAAATGCTGATGCATTGTGGTTCGAGGGTCGCTCGTGGAACTTCAGAGCTCTTAAGGCTCAGGTGGACGAAATCGCGCTCGGATTGAAGGAGGGTCTAGGCGTCAAAGATGGAGACATTGTTGCTGTGTTCATGACGAACTCGCCCGAGTTCGTGGCCACCGCCTACGCTCTAACAAGGCTGGGAGCAGCGCCTGCATTGATCAACAACGCCCTGAGAGACGATACATTGTTGCACTGTGTACGGTTGCCAAACTCAAGCCTGATTCTCAGCACCCCGGATTTGGCGGGTTATGCGGCGTCGGCAGCGCAATCGATGGGTGGTGGAGATGTCAAAATAGTGAGGTTGAATCTGGGTTCTTTTCGACCTACGCCGCTCTCAAGTGATATTGGGAGTATAATCGACTTCCCCTTCCCAGACTCGTCCATATCACCTGCCTCGTCGTTACCACCAACACCACCCAAAAACCTCGGCTCAGTCGCTGCCCTGATCTACACTTCCGGTACAACAGGCAAACCAAAGGCCTGCAGTATCAAAAATGGCCTCATCTGTGCCGTCGCATGCACTTCTTCCCCTGACGCCTCCAACCCGAAGAAATACCTTCATGGTCTCCGTGCATACTCATGCATGCCGCTTTTCCATGGCACTACATTCTTCGCCGGGATGTGTTATTCCGTGGGACAGGGAGGTTGTTTCTGTTTTGCGAGGAAATTCTCGGCCAGAGGGTTCTGGAAGGACGTGCACGAATCGCGCGCCACGAGGATCCTCTACGTTGGTGAACTGTGTCGCTTCCTACTGGCCACCCCACCGGGGCAGTTTGACAAGAAACACAACGTTATCGTGGCCGCTGGCAACGGACTGCAAAAGGATGTCTGGGTGGCCTTCCAAGACCGCTTCAATGTCCCCGAGATCCGCGAATTCTACCGCTCAACTGAAGGACTCGTCAAGTTCGACAACGTACACCGCGCTGGGCAGCCTGGGGCCGGGAAAGTCGGGTACCTGGGCCCGTTGAGGAAGAAAATCCTGGAAAAAGATCAGTTCATCATTAAATTCGACTACGATACCGAGTCACCGGTCCGCGATCCAAAGACTGGCTTTTGTATTGTGTGTCCGAAGGGAGAGCCGGGCGAAGCTATCGCACGGATCCACAATCTCTCGACGTACACTAACTATCACAACAATGATTCCGCGACGGAACAGAAATTCCTCCGCGACGTGTTTGAGAAGGGCGACCTGTGGCAGCGCAGCGGGGATCTGCTTGTGCAAGAAGGCGACAATTGGGTGAAGTTTGTGGATCGCATAGGCGACACATATCGCTGGATGGGCGAGAATGTGTCGGCGGGAGAAGTCAGGGCGTTCATTTCCGATTTGCCTGGAGTCAAGGACGCCGTTGTAGTGGGCAAGCGACTGGCCAAATATGACGGACAGGTCGGCACCGCACTGGTCGTACTCGACCCGGAGATCAACAGCAGCAGCAGCGGTAACGAGAAGCAACGCTCCGGATCGCTTGCCGGGGAAAAGGCGTTCATGAGCCGCCTGTTCAGTGTGCTGAGAAGCAAAGGCGTCCCGCGGTACGCGGTGCCACGGCTGGTCATGGTGCGCAACGAACTAGTCGACGTGGGCGACACGTTCAAGCACGCCAAGATGGTCGTGAAGAACATCGATTGGGCAAAGACCGCCGACCACCAAGGCCAGAGGGCTAGGACGTATTATCTCGACCTCGAGGAGGAGCGGTTCAAGGAGCTGGACGCTGAAAGTTGGAGGCGGATTGACGATGGGTCGGCCAAGTTGTAGTTTCTTGGACTGTGCAGTTGTTTAATACCTACATACCTGCTAGATCTGCCAATTGGGCCTAGATATCAAGATTCTAGATAGAACGACCCAGGATATAACTCTATTTTTAGGAGTGGGGGATGCGAGAGCGACTTGGAAGAAAAAGAGCCGTTTCCTGGCAGAGAATACCCAAGTACCCCGTTGTTAATGTTACCATTCAATATAGATATCTAGCTTCGAGGGGACAAGTTGAGAAAGGTACATGAGTCGCACTCCGAATTCGAATTCGAATGTTCTTTCCCCCCAGTGGTAGTTCTTTGATTCATTTTGTGCTGTTTTTCCGTTTCTATTCTATTTCCTGCTCGTTCCGAGATAGATATATATCATACGGACCCTGTCCCTCCTTACCCTTCCCTTGCTTGGTTGCTTGCAGAGTGTTGGTTGGCCTTTGAGAGAAAGCCACATACACAGAGGGAGAGAGAAAGATCTGTGTCTGATGCGTCCAGTGAAAATATGCCCCAATCTAGGCCTCCAAGATGTAGACCCCTGCTCTTTTTAGAGATGCCTCCCTTGAAAATTCCCTTTGCAATTCGGCCTGCCTAAGTGACTTGTCTCGACCCTGCTCACGATGCATTGCGTCTAACGTTGAGTGATATAAATCCTGCATTCCTTTACATACGTCCTTATTTTGCCCTATTTGCCCTATTTGCCCGGCCAGCTGCTTTTCCGGCTTGATGTCTGGGCCATGCTCCTGCTTCTACCTTCTCTTCGTCCGGGCCGTATCCAGTCCACCACCATCCGGCCTCGCCCTTTGATGCCGTCCACCGACGAGTCGACACGCAGGTCGTACGTTCCATCCGAGTATCGTTCCTGCGGACCGCCGACGGAACTCGCGCGTGTCCGGGTATTGTAGCTGCTTCTTCGGCTTAGGTGAGATGGAGGCATAGTTGTCTGCGTGCTCACTGTGGTCATTGTGCAGGTCCTTCCGGGACTTCGGTCATCGGAAAAAATGCCAAAACTGGTTGTTGAGCCCGCTGTATCCTCCTGGGAGATAGTATCTCGTGTGTCGGCAGTCCTTGCTCGACTTCGTCCCCGAATATTGTCTTCGCGATGAATGCCAATTGTAGCTGGACCCCACCTCGCAGTGTATCCTCTCCAAATCTGTTTCACTTCATGATCACGCCTTCTGACTAACTGGTCCAGCCGGTCCTCCATCTCGAAAATAGCCTGGGTCGCCTCAGGCTCGAGTTCCAACGTCGAGGGGAACAAAAACGTGGTTATTGCATCGTCGGTTTTGTCCGGAAATGACATGTTACAAGTTTCAATAGCGATGTCCTTCCGAAGGAGACTCAATTGGATAGACAGGTTTTCCAGCTCATGAGTGTATCTGTCCAACACCTTTGATTCGGCCTGGCGTCGCATTGTGATATCACAGTCAGAACATGAGCCCTCGAGCACGTAAAGCGTCGGCGATGGTGTTCCTTGATCGGGATTGTACGCACGCAGATGGAACGGTGGGTACGCAAGAAGACCCCTGCGATACCGCGCAAGTGTAGGCTGCACATTGAGGGGACGAGACATCGGAGGCGACGTGTGGGCACAGAATGTGTAGTAGTATGTGTGAGCGTAAGCAGTCTCGGGATCTGGCAGAGGCGTCCTCTCGGCCGAAGCTGGTCGACTTGAAGCCGAAGCACCAGTCGCCCTGTTTTGCGGGGTGGCGGCGTTTTCCGGAGCCCCCGGACCGGAAAAGATTATGCTGTAGCGACGATGAGATCTTGGTCGAACTGGCAGAGGCTGAGGTGCAGGATTGATTGACGCTTCAGGACTTCTTGGACTTTGCGGCCGACTGGAAGTCATTGTGCCGGTTGATGAGGGTGGGTTGAGGTCCACTTTCCCAAGGCTGACATTGTTGTTCGAACTCGCAAATCCACTATCCAAACAGCCACTTGAACTGCGTCCCGATAAGTCGTATTCGCCAACTGCTGAGGTGTGGAATTGGGCGGTTGCTGTAGGCCTCCAGCTGGTGGGAGGATAATGGCTTTTCAAAGACGGAAATTTAGAATCTCCGCCTTCAAAGGTATTTGAATATTTCTTTATACCTGACTGCCAAGTACTTTGCTCGACATCTTTTGTATCCTGACCCAAACCACCAATCGTGATCCGACGTCGAAGGCGAGGAGGCCTTCCGGACTCATCTCGAGAGAAGGTTCTAATCTGGCCAAGAACTTCTGATTGCATCCTTGGACTTGAAATTGGCCTTTGGGTGATGGTTCTACTCAAAGAGTCCAAACTTCGAGGTTCTGTCCTTGGAAAGTTGGGATTCTGTTCATCTGTGGGGACGAATACGACTTCATCGAGGACCTCAGGGGCCATCTTATATATGCACTCACATATAATTCTTGGGGAGAAATATTTTGTCGAAGACACCGTTTCAGGAGACACCAGTCGAGCTGTCTTGACCCTTGCGAGAACAAAGGATTGTCTGTGCGTGTATTTAGAACCGCCATTTTAGCTTCGTTTTTGTGCTCGAGAGCTAGATTGAACGACTACTGTCTTTGTGTTGTAATTCATTGTTTTATCAGAAAGAGAGGGCACTTTGCTTGGAGCGTCGCAGGGGAAGGTCGAGCAGCTGAGGTTGTTGGAATGCGACACGAGGGTGGAGAAGGATGCATTGTTGGGGAGCACAACATTCCGAAACCTAAACTCGGCAAAGTCCATCTGCAGGTTTGGGTTTTGGGCGACCAGACATGTCATCACGTGTTAAACTCCACCAGGCTGTCGGCTTTGGCTGCGTTCAACAGGGCTCTGAGAAGATGGACGTCTGAAGGGGCATTCGTTCGCGAAGAGCCTGGGAGATCTGCAGTGGCCGGATCAAGTAACGAAAATCTCCGGGAACCGAAATTGCCTTCAGTCCTCCTCAGTACTGCCCGTCAGAATGATCCTGAGATTCATCCTCCAGCGAGCGACTTCATGCTCAAGCGCACTCAATTTTGCGGCAATGCTCAGCAAACTGGGATCGCTCGTCTCGACTCGGACCTTTTCACGCACAATAACATCTTGTCGACCACGCCATTCATAAATTTCGCCCATTTCGTCATGATTTGGAGGCTTGGGACCCAGGCCGAGCAACCTCGACCTCAGGTTGAGCCCAGAGAGAGAAAAAGATCCCTCGGAAGGCGTGCTGGGAGTCCCGCCAGGAGAGGTTGGAGTCAGGGTCCGGACCGTGAGGACGAGATTGGCGTCCTGAATGGTGAAGTGCAAACTAAGATGTTCCCCAAGCGGGGGTTGGAAGACAATTTCATCAGGGCTATTCGTCCACCATTCAACCCCGGGGATAGAAGAGATGTCGGCGCCGGCCACAGGGCCTTTCAAGCAGGCCTTGGCCTCACGCAAGTGATCATGTAGCAGCTTCAACTGACCCGAGATGAAGGAAGAGTCGGTCGACTGACCGGTCCACCGTGAGACGTCAATTATGTCAAGTGAGTCGTTAAGCAGGGACTTGACAGCCAACAGCTGTGCAATGACGATCTCGGCGGATGAGGACGAAGAATGAAATATGTGGCGAGTAGATGGGGTAGAAGTGGTGGTGCCTCTTGGAGTGTTTGGTGGCAGCGTCGTCAGTCGAAGATGGATGTCCTGTATCGTTGTCAGATCAGAGAATCTACGGTCTGTTGGAAGCGGCGTACGCCTTTGACAAGATTGGTGCCGACCCTAGTGACGAAGCCTTTGACACTTTCGGATCGCAGAGATGACAAGACCAGTGTCGACCCCGGTTCTTTGGGAGCCAACAATGCAGCACATTCCTCCAGGGCTTCTTTGAGGGCAGGCAGGGCACGTTGCAGCGACTGAAGCAGCCATTGCAGCTCAAGTTTCTGTCGGCAAGTCAGCGCACGAAGGCGAGGCACATTTGTCACTTGTTCAACCATACCAAGGAGTCGTTCTCGGCTTTTCGAAGCTCGTCGGGAGGTATGGGAGGGTAAACCCAGGTAGACATTGTGAGAACCTTGATGATCGGTGAAGGAGGAATACAGCAAACATGAAGAAGCAGGATGATGATGAGGGATTTAGTTTGTAGAAGCAAGGCTGGTACCAGCCAGGAGGGATGTTTGATATCAGGTGATTGAGAGCCCAAGGGCGTGTCACCAGCATCACCAGCATCACCAGCGTCACCGACTCACCGCGTCACCCACGCTTGATTTTCCAGCTCGCGAGGGTCGGCGATTGGGGAGAATTAGACTTGCACGCTATTGAAGGCCAAGCCTCGGCAACTAACCATGTCAGGACTAGATACGGTCCAAAGGTGGGGCAAGGATGATGACGTGGTGTGTTGTTGTGCAGCAGGGCAAGAGCAGGCCAGGCCTTTGCCCTTCTTGCTCGGAGCTCCGTCACTGCCCAAGAGAACCTGATGGAAAGCTGTTGTACCCAGTACCCAGTACCCCGTACGGAGCTCTTGTGCTCGTACTGGGCACCGAGTAGGTAGCTGAAGCTAAAACCACAGCCCAGCAGAGTTGAAGCTTGGGGCACTATTGGGGAGCAAAGCACCCGGAGCTGCCTCTTGGTGACAGCCAACTACAAGTACAGCCAACTTTCTCCAACAGTGGCTTCCCAATTCTCTCGGTTCTCCCTCCCGCGAAGGATGCTCTACAAGTAGTGGGTGGTCAGTTTCCCTCGGTTGGGTTGGTTGGGTGACCTCATCCAAGACATTGCACCTCATCATCTTGCACACCTTGACGCCTACCGGCCTATTGCACTTCCAGTTGTAGCCAGAACTGCGCATACCTACATCACAAGCTCTCTTCCCACTACGACTTCCCACACCATCTCTAACCTTCCCACCCCCGCGCTGCTGGCCTCTGTCGCTTTTCATTCTTCTCGACCTTTCAACAACGTCGTCAAGTAACTACTTTCTTCCTTCCGGTCCTGTCGCCTTGGCTGAACACTCTGCTGCGAGCTCAAGCAATTGTCCAAGCATTGCGCCACCATGGCGTCCCGTAAGTGAAGACTGATGCCTCTCGTTCGAACTCCTAGATACTGATTGTAGTGCCGCAGGCAACGGCCTCTTCGCTCTGTTATCGCTGATCCTCCTCGCCGGCGGTCTCCTGTTCATGTTCTTCATCCTTCTCGCAGGCGCAGTTCAGCACGGTCCGGTCAACAAATTCTACATCCTACAAGCAGATACGGCGAATATACCAGGAGCTCCACCTGTGTCCAGGTGGTCATATTGGAACGTGTGCGGCGTTCGGAATGGACGCACACACTGCGGCGACCAACACTATTCAGATGTCCACCCGGCATTCCCACTTGATCCTTCATCTCATCGAACCTTTGACACTCAGGTGAATGTGCCTCGAAATTTTGTCGAACACCATGGCTACTACTTCTACATGACTCGGTTCATGTTTGCTTTCATGCTCATCGCTCTCTTCTTCGGCGTTTGCGCCTTGTTCACCGGGTTGCTGGCCCTGTGCACCCGACTGGGCTCCTATCTAAGTGGTCTCTTGACCATGCTGGCCATGATTTTCCAGGCCATTCAAGCATCCCTTATGACGTGAGTTGAGCTATGTTGCAGGCTATGCGGCAGCGTGCTAACGACGGAACAGGGCTGCTTATGTCAAAGGGCGCAACAACTTTCGGAACAACGGTCAACCGTCCGATATTGGCGAGTATGCCTTTGGCTTTGAATGGGCAGCCTTTGCCTGCTTCTTCATTTGCACCCTTCTCTTCTGCATGGGGGGATCGTCACACCGCGAGCCTAGCACTAGCACGCGACGAGGATTCCGGTTCCGAGGACGAAGGAGTAGGAGCACAAGGAGCCGAGGCAGCTTTGTTCACGACAAGGAGTACGGATCATAGAACCAGCAAATCTCCGAGGGGCAGGGACGGTGGTGATCGGAGGATTCTGGTGGAAAATGAGTGAAGAGTCGGTCATTGTACAGACATTTGTTAATCCCAGTCCAGAATGTGCACGGGTTAAGGGATGCGGAGTTTGCGAGGACGAAACAAAAACCACCAGGATGAGAAAAATGCCTTGATGTTGACGACCTTGTCACGAAATTACAACTCAAATGGGTAGTGTCTATCGTAATGTTATCTGACAGTTGCAAACAGGAGCTCCAGTGAAGAACTGAGAATGCAACCTTGTTTTTTTTTGGACTGCCTGGCATCGAAGCTATCTCAACCCGCTTGGATACAGTACCACTCAATTCTCTGTGGAATTTTGTCTATGAAAGCTCGTTGTCATGGTCGTTGTGGTTGTGGTTGGTACGATTCGCACCATTGTGGGCCTGCGAACGGGGATTGACTGGGCCAAAGCCTAAGCGAACCCAATACTTCGTGTATTTCGACACCAGGCAAGGCCAGGACAAAAAAAGTGAGACACCCACTAAAATTGGGCCAAATACACACAATTTGCGATAACGCTGGCTACTTCAATCATTGATATTATTTAGTAAAATTCTCTATATCTATAGATTGTAGCTTAGTATTACAGTATATAGATTTTTGTTTCATTAAGCGGATGTTATAGTGACCGAGCGAGTCTGAAAGCTCTCGGTATCGTGATACAACTAAATTATAGTGAGAGTAGGCACTAAATGCCCGCCTTTCACTGTTCACTCCTTTCGTTCTCAACAACGATAAGGAATCCCTAATTAAAACTTGTAATTTAGCGAGATCTCATACCTGACTCTACGAGACCGGATTTATAAACTGAGGTATAAACTATTAGAGTGGCAGCGTTGTTGTAAAATCTGCGTATTATCGCCTATTTCGTAGGTATCCCACTTATTTTGTCCCGACCCTGACCAGGACACTGCTCCATCAACACCAGCCAACCATACCTTGGCTCAATCGTTGAGAAAGATGGGCGCCCGCAGACGTCCTTCACTGACGCCGAGGGAAAGGGAGTGTTGTACATTGGCGCCACCCTCGGAGTCATGCTTCCAGTTCAAAGCTATTGACTCGAGGATCAAACGCTTGCACACAGGTTAGTGAAAAGGACCTCTGTGGCATTAAGCGAGTGACATCGCACTCACCTCGACGACCACGTGCAGCGTAATATGCGACCTGCCACAATCCCAGAAGGGCCACGAGGGCCATGAAGACCCCGAACACAATGGACACGGTGACGTCTGGAACGAGTGCCATTGTGGGATCCTTGGAGGGTGGCGGTGGACCCAAACAAGGCTGTTTGAAGGTAGGCGTGATGCAAGGCTGAGTCTACTTGTGCTGGGAATACTCCTGATTAACAGGTTATCGACACCGGACAAGACGGTGGGAGAATGGAATGGGGTTGTGAGTCGATGCCCGGTCTCTTCAGTCATTGACTGGAGCGAGTGCTCTCAGTGATGATGGGAGCACGTCTTCAAGCATTAGAGGCCAGGTATATATTCACGCCAACGACTTTTGTTCGAACGACTTTGGACCTCCAGTCCCGTACCGAGCCTGAGCCCCCATATCGCCGCTGGGGCTGTGTATTCATTGAGCAACGGGGGACGCAGCGAGGGGGATGGGTCCCAGCTAAGGGCGTCGTCTGCGCCAATCAATGATAGGCTGGCACGAGAGCTCAGTCTCGGTTGCACTTAGCATAGCCGTCTCGATGGCGCTCAGCATGGTGCTCGACATGGTGCTCAGTCTGGATGGCAGGCTGGATGGCAGTCTGGATGGCAGGCTGGGTGGCAGACTGGATGGCAGACTGGATGGCAGTCCGGATGGCGGTCTGGATGGCGGTCTGGATGGCGCCCAATGGCACTCAGCATGATAGTCTGGGTAACGACGCAGGATGTGGCTCGCAGCTCGAAGTTCCCGACGGTGCCTATCACAGCTTGACAAATCATAAATTCCCCCACAGAACCCGTGACAGCTTGATAAATCATGAACGGTATGTACCTATCCCAGCTTAGTAAGATACAAAAGCTGCAATTGGTGGAGTTGGGTTCTCCTGAAGCTGGACTGGCCCCAAACCCTGGTCTGCTTGCCTAGGTTTTTGCGCCTGAATCTGCCAGTGATACAGGTTGCAACTTTTGGTCGCTCACAAAACTGCCCACAACGAAACGAATAGGTTGGAGCCTACGGCAGCAGGGGGTATCTTTCTTCTTCAGACTCCCCGAGGTCATGTCATCTCAGGTCTTCCCCTGAAACTTTCTGCCTTTGGATCGCCCCCGTTGTCAAGCGAGAAACGGTGCGCTGAATTCCCCCTTCCGCCTTGCTGTAACACACAGCACACGTTGACCCAATGTCCACCACGGCATCAATTTCACGAGCTCCAAGAATCCCAGAAGACGAATGGGATGAGCATCGCTCTGCCATTGAAGGCCTGTATCAGGATCTCGAACTCCAAGATGTGATCCTGCTGATGGAGAGTGACTATGGTTTCCATGCCACAGACAAACAGTACAAGCGGCAGCTCGCCAAACGGGGGATATGGAAAAACTTCACCTCAAAAGAGCCGAATGCGGTCACCAACGGCCCCAGTGGAAATGCCATCGTCCGCGGCGTCCAAGTTCCCAAGGGCAGGATCGAGAGATACGCCCGCAGATAGCGTCGAAAGAAACCACTTGCTATAGGTGACCAGACGTCCAGCCGTCAGACACCGACTATTCCAGAGAGTGCAGAGACACCTCAAGAGATCCGATCTCACCACTCGCCAGCTCCCGCTCAGCCGCACCGATCCAGCTCTCCCAGAGAAGATGGTCAAACCATGAGATCCCTTTGCCTCCTTCGTCGCCCTGAAGCTTGCCAAGCAATGTAAGCGTTCTCAGGAGCTGTGGGGGACCTACATGCTAAATCCTTATTAGACTTTAATTCTACCTCTCCATATTGGTGGAGAAGCGAATATGACGAGAGGGAGTTGCCCAGAGCCGATTTCTTTAAGGCTGTGGATGTAGTTGAGCACGAGGTTGGAGATATGCTGAAGATCAAGTCCCCAGAACAGATTCCGCCGCCCGACACGCTCATAGGCCTACTCTGGTTCAATGTTCCTTTCAAATCAGTACAACCCCAGATCGATCTGGCCAAGACAGACATTGGGTGGATGGATTCTCCTGCTGTACTTCGCTGTCAATTGTTAGAAGCCTTGCCGACAGCAAGAGATCCATATAAGTGTTATATACATAAGGATGTGGCGACCATGACATCTTTTGACTTGAATTCTTACTGTGTTACAGTTTCCAAAGAGTTTGGAGTTTGGGACGACGTGTTTTGAAAATGATACCGATCGAGATGATTATTCACGAGGGGTGACTTGACAACAGTTCAAAACGGCCGTGCGTCAGATGTGTCCGTGAATCGTAATGGCCAGGTGGTCCCTCTAGAGTCTGTCATATCTTCGAGAGAGAAAGGCAGCTGACTTCCATCTTTTTCTAGTGGTAACCGAGAAATTATCGAGCGAGCAAACAGACCCGAAAATGAGCATTCCCTTCGCCAACAGCCTAGGCTGGATGCTCGAAGCGGGTTGATCCAGCTAGTACAGAATTCCTACCGCCATCACGCATGATACGGGGCTCTGTGAATGTTTCAAGACTTTGTTCGCCATTGCAGCTGTCCCAATTCACGGGCTCAATGAGGCCAGAGGGCCAGGATCCTTTTACACCGTCCCGACTCGCTAGGTGGCTAACGATAGCATCATCTGGAGCTCCTATCCGGTCATCCTGCAGGCCAGTGGGCTCCCCTTTCCAGTCAGCCTCATTCCCATGTCACCCATGAGCCGCACGCTTCCTCATCCAAAAGACCATTACGCTCAGTTTCCCTTCCTCAAACTCACATAACAGTCCAAATTCTTCTGCTTGACGAACCAGACATTCTCCATCTCCAGCGGCCTGTTCGGATCAACAAGAGTGAAGTCGAACTTCCTTACTAACTCGGGGATTAAAATGGAGATTTCGAGAAGACTGATGTTCTTGCCGATGCAGGTGCGGGAACCGGCTCCGAACTGTTTACGTAGGATCCCAGATTAATATCAGACCAGAAAGATGATAGTGAGAGCGTCTGATAGTTCGCTGAAGGTCAGCTGAATGATTTACTTACCGTGAGGATATATCGATTCATTTCGGCAGCTCTCTCGGGAGACTCGAGCCACCGCTCGGGTCTGAATTCCTCGGCGTCCGGTCCAAAGATCTTCTTGTTGGCGTGCATGACCCAGCTGTTCACACCGACCTCAGTCTGTCATGCAAATATCAGCGCCTGAGCCTGAAGATAGTCTCTTCCTGGACTTCGGTCTTACCTTCTCTGGGAAATATCTCCCAACGATCTTGGCGCCGCCCTTTGGAACGACGCGAACCATGGGCAGACCAGTTGCTGGATGACAACGTAGCCCCTCTTTGATGACGGCTTGAAGATAGGGCAGTTTCTGTGCTTCTTGAAAGGAGAGAATGTCGCTTGATCCGCGTTCTTCGATCGCCTGGTCGAGTTCGTGTCGCAGCTTCGACGTGTTAGCACTGTTGATGTTTCAGAGGCTCGAAAACAACTTGTCGGCCGGCGTCCAGAAGAGCGTGATCGAAATCTAGAAGATCATCTGAACCAGCGCGAGTTGGTGCTGAACTTACCTTCTCCAACGTGGCAGGTGCCTTCATCAAATGGTACAAAATGCCCGCCAGGCTGACTGACGTGGTATCCGATCCGGCACCAATATTTGTTCCGCACGTCGAAAACACCGATTCCATCGGGAACCTATCTGGCTGCAAAGCGTGCATTCTCAACAGCTTCGTCAAAAAATCGTCCGTTGGCTTGGATTCGTCCTTCTCAAGAACGCTCTTGGATTTCTGCCTCTGGCCTTCAAGGACTTGTTGTCGCATGAACGAGCCCATATAGTGCATCCCGCCATTGGGCAAGAGAGACAAGATCCAGTTGAGGAAGTAGTGCCATTCATGGTACACGCCTACTTTGGAGAGGTAAAGGAGGTACGAGTGCAGGGCGGCGATCATGCTGCCATTGTCTTTGCCAGTGTCAAGGAAGCCGAATCTTTTGCTGAGCTGGGGACTGGTCAGCCTCTCAAGGCAAGATTGCAAGAATCTCGCGTGCTTGACATACTGTGATGAGTGCTATGGTATCAAAAGCATCTGGCCTGTCGTTAGCAAGGATGCCTTCGATCTGGTGATACATGTAGTTGGAACAAAGCCGTTTCAGCACATGTCCGAGTGTTCTTACAGTATTGCAGCCAGACTTGCAGATTGATAGGGACATGGGAATTTGCAAATTCAGTAAGTTTCTGAACAAGGATGTCTGCACACGCTACAGCATTTGGCTCCATGGCGACCAAACTTGTCATGGAATATAACGAGGCGACGTTCCGTCGATTGACAGCATGGGTCTCGGGGTTGAGGTCGGTGAAGAGATCCGGATGCTTGTTCTTCGGGTTGTTGGAAGCGATGTACCATTTGCCCTTGACGAAGTTTGAGCCATGGCCATAGATGGTCTTGATGGCGTCTGCGTCGTCAATGGAATAGTAGTTCGGGGCAATGCGCACGATCGAGCCTGGCAAAGTCAGCTAGAATGTCTACACTGAGGAATTTAGTAGTCTGCTGGGCTAGGGGGTAGTACCATATTTCTTGTGGAGGGCAATGTTCGTCTTCTCAAAATGGCCGCCAGCCACCTGCCCACGTCAGAATCGATGTGCTACACCTAGCGATTCGAAATGCCTACTTCTCTCAAATACCACAGCCGTGTGAACCTAGCCCAAAAGGGTCCTGGCACCGACCTCAGTGGATCTCGAAGGACGATAACCACGTTATAGACGATCCATACGACCAGCAAACCCCCAATCAGAATGATTGGTGAGACGGTGGAAGCGTAAGCGGAGAGCAGGCCCTGTAGTTTTGCCATGGCTCCTTTGGGGGCTTCTTCGCAGCTCGCCTAGGATGAGGCTCGCTGTGAAAGACGCAATACAATGCTCGGAATCAGCGAAAACACCCAAGACGTCACCTCAATATATCAATATATGATGCCTGCAGAAGGTAGAATTCCGTGCAAGTCAACTGCCGACAGCTGCAAGGCTTAAAAGTACGGGAAATACCCCGTAACCCCGGATCTCGGGTTCTGCGATGCTTGGAGATACGTCGATAACCCCACACGATTGAAGGCTCTCCACCAAGTAGTCGAAGGCATTGAAGCCTCAAGAAGCCTTCTCCACATGAAGATGCAGTGTTCCATGTGGGTGCCTTTTCGCTGCTGGCTGGTAGAATCAGCAGGTAGAGAGCCATGTGGGACCCCTTGACCTTAGACTCCCCTTCTCATTCTGCTCCTCTATATTTCAAGCCTAGAAAGAGAAGGGGAAGCCTCCCTCTGGCTGTACTGTCAAGGGACTTGTCCGAGTCATCATTGACATGCGACAAACCAACATGGGTGTCCTCCAGAATCTGTCAGGTGCTCGGGGCTCAATGGAGCTGACCTTTGATTCCACCAGCCTCCTGCGGGCTGTGCTTGTTGGTGTCATTGGCCTGCCTGTGATATTAATCCTCGTTGACTACATCCGAGTCCTTCGGCTCCGCCAGAAGCTGCCTCCAGGACCTTTTCCCCTGCCGCTCTTTGGCAATTTCTTCCAGATCCCCAAAGTCAAGCCGTGGATCGACTTCGAGAAATGGTCGGAATACTACAAGGATCCCATGATCACCATCTGGCAGGGTCACAGACCGACCATCATGTGTAACGACATCTGGACGATATCCGATCTGCTTGACAAGCGAGCAAACATCTACTCTTCTCGACCGCATATGATCGCTATGGGCGACATGATCAATGCTACAGATAGTAACCAAGTGTGCCTTGTGTATGGGGACAAATGGCGCCTTCATCGGCGCCTTATGGTATGTCAGATCTATCCTTCCCAAAACCTGCAACTCATTTCGATCAGCATTCAGCAACCGGTTCACAAGCCATAAGGCCGTGGCGGGTGATTCAAGCCAATGAGTCCAAGGTTCTGGTACGCGATCTGCTGGACAGACCAGATGACTTTGTTATGAGTGTCGAGAGGTACTCCTGTTCCATCGTCTCCATTATTGGTTGGGGTCGCCGAATCGACAAGATCAACGACTACGTTGCTCAAATGGCACTCAAGTCCATGGAGGGAGTCGACCTCATTATACCGGGCCTTTTCATTGTCGAGTCGATACCATTCCTAGCCAAACTGCCAAAATGGCTTGATTGGATCTACCCAATGCCGGGCAAGATGAAAAACTTCGCAAAGCATATGCAAAGGCAATTCTGGAACTCCTGTCGTGGTGGACCTAGACTAATGGTGACTCGCAGATACTTCGTTGCATTATCAAAAGAGGGCGCCCAGGCCCCTGAAGACAACTTCGCGAAACGCCTTTTCAAGGAGCAAGAGCAGAGTCACATTGCCGACGAAGAAATATCTAGCCTCACTTCCAACCTCATTGGAGGCGGAGTCGACACCACGAGCGGGACCATAATCTCATTCATCCTGGCAATGTGTGTCTTCCCAGACAAGCTGAAGAAAGCTCAAGAAGAGCTGGATCAAGTGGTAGGTCAGGATAGAGTCCCGGACTGGAGCGATGAGCCGTCACTACCGTACGTCAAAGCCGTCGTCAATGAGACCCTCAGGTGGAGGACGGTCACCATTCTTGGTGGTATTCCCCACGCGCCTATCCAAGACGACGAGTACCGAGGGTACTTGATCCCCAAAGGCACGCCGATTACTGGCAACGTCTGGGCTATCCATAGACATCCAAGAGAATTCCCAGAACCTGATAATTTCCGCCCGGAGCGCTACCTCGGAGGACTAGAGCGCCCTTACCCCAACAAGCAGGGACATAATGCTTTTGGATGGGGCCGTCGTCAGTGCAGCGGACAGCCCTTGGCTGAACAGGGCCTATTCTTGACAATAGCGACCCTTCTTTGGGCGTTCGACTTCAAACCCGGGCTGGATGAAAATGTAAGTGGCTTGTATTTCCTCCCGTATCCTGGAATAATCTTTCTCACACTTTTTTTCTTTTTTTTTTTCAGGGAAAGGAGGTTAAGCTGAACATCTTCGCTTACACCAAGAGCGAGAATATGCGGCCGGAACCCTTCAAGGCCCGCTTCATCCCTCGGTCAAAGGGGGTTGAGAACATAATCCGTCAAGAGGCCACAAGGGCAAGGAAGGAGCTCTGTGCATATGATGGCGAAACCAGGTTGACTATGGAGAATGTTTCCTAGCTACACTGTTTTGACTCTATCTGGAAGATTTTCAAAATCACACGCTCTATACTAGATATTTAGTCAGCGGGGCTATAACTTGGCATCTCGCTTTAGACTAAGGAGCTTGGAGGCAGGATCTATATGAATTGACCTCTTGACCTCTGGGACCCACTCCTCGAGGACCTCTTCGCTCCCAGCGCCTTTCTTCAACTCTGGATAAGACTCTTGCACCTCGACGTCGAGACCGGGAGAATCCGACAGCTCGACCAGAGGTCGGAAGGGCACCTCTGTCTCGTCCATGTTCAGCACCGGCGTCACACAGGCGTCGACACAATCGAATATCTCCCGCCACTGATCCATCGTCTTCTGCTTGAACCGTCGCGCAATGAGCTCCTTCATCCTCGGCCACTCCGCCCTGTCCCACTGCTCCGGCAACCCCTGATCTTGCAGTTCCAGACCGGCGAGGAAATTGTGGTAGAATTGCGGCTCTTGGGCGCCCACCGCGACGAATCGGTCGTCCTTGGTTCGGTAGACCTCGTAGAAGGGTGCCGCGCCGTCCAGCAGATTCTCGCCCCGGGGCCGGTCGTTGTTCTGGTGTCCCTGTTGCTGCCGCATGAACGTGGCCAAGTATGCGCTCCCGTCGACCATGTTGGCCGTGACGATCTGGCCTCGTCCGGACGCTTGTCGGTGCAGCAGAGCCATCAGGATCCCCGTAACGCACACGAGGCCGCCGCCCGCGAAGTCGCCCAAGATGTTCGCGGGCGGTGCCGGATTTTCGTCCTTGCGCCCCAGCAACGACAGGATTCCCGCCACTGCGAGGTAATTGATGTCGTGTCCGGCGCGCTTTCCGTAGATTCCATCCGGCCGGAACCCGTACAGGTGCGCATAGATCAGTCGCGGGTTCAGCTTGCAGAGTGTCTCGGGCCCGATGCCGAGACGGGCCATGACGCCCGGGCGGTAGGGATCGATGAGGACATCGGCGACCTTGACCAGCTCCAGGAACGCCAGACGCGACTTTGCCTGCTTGAAGTCGACAACCACGGATCGTTTTCGCCGGCACAGCGTGTCTCGCGGTGGGCCGAAGACGTCAAAGGTCCGATCGACGCGGACGACGTCTGCGCCATAGTCTGCCAGGATGAGTCTGCGTTGTTTTGTCAGGGTGCTCTTGTGTGTGTGAAGTGAATACGGGTGAGGACTTAGCTAACCCTGCGAAAGGACTTGGGGCCAGTCCGCCAAGTTCTAGGACTATGTCGTAGTGGTCCCGTCAGAGTGACCATGTCCATAATTTTGCGGCAGAAGATTACGATATCTCACCTTTCAGTCCATTCAAAGGAGTGTCCGACGACGACATATTCTGCATTCCTCCCGCTCTTCAAACAGTTTGACATCAGTATAATCCTCCCCAGCCAAGCTTCGTCTGTGAACCTCGTGGCTGTCGAAAGAGAGTAGAACTGTGTAGAGCCCGACCCAGGTCTTGAAATGTCTACAAATGACGTGCCCAGCACGGAAGACAGCCAGAAAAAAAAGATCCAAGGGAGTTGGTCAAGAGACACGAGAGGTGTGTAACTCTGTTTTCTCCGGGGCGAGTCACAAATCTACAAATCCGGCTGTATAACCTGCGATTCGAGGCCTCAGAGTGACATTGATCATCCTTCAACCGTGCGTTAAGAAATCGATTAACGGAATCTGTGGCACGAGAAGCATGACCCCTTAAGCCCCCCAAATGGCGAGGCTGGCATGTCGAATTCGGCCTAGTTAGCTCCACATTTCTTACTCCACATTTCCCCGATATCTCGTGGAGCCTTGGAGCTTCTGGGGTACAACGAGGCGCCCATTGTCCAGGTAGATTTCAACGACAAGCCCAATGAACGACCACCTTGGAAGAGTACATGGCTGGTGGCATTTCCCTCGGCTTGAATTGGCGGAAAGGAGCCGCTTTTCTCATATGAGTGGGAAGCGAGCTTCGGAGTGAGGGTGTCTATCTTAGAGAAGCTCCTCACCCAAGACAGTCGACTCCCTATTGGAACCTATCTCAAAAGGGTGCACGGTCTAGGTCTTCACCCACAATGTTATTCGAATCAGAATACCATGTCGACATCCCTGACACAGACCTACTGACGTTTCTCTTCTCCCGGACACCGTTCAAGGACACCGATCCCATATGGATCAACCCGGCAAATCCAAGCAACCATGTTACGCTCGCCAAAGCCCGCGACTTAACACATCGAATCGGCCAGGGCTATCGAGATCTCGGCATCGGCGCCACCTGGGGAGCCGGCAAGGACATTGTGCTCTCGTACATTGAGAACCAGGTCATGGTTGCTCCCAACAACCTGGGAGTGATATGTGCAGGCGGCATCCACACGACTTGCTCCGTGACTGCGACGGCGTTTGAGCTGGCGAGGCAGATCAGGTTGAGTGGCCCCAAGATCTTGATTTGTTCGCCGCAGACTAGGAAGGCGGCTGAGGAGGCCATCGATCGGTCCGGGGTCGACGGCATTCAGCTGGTGATGATGGTTTCTGAGAAGTTGGACATTGTGGATGTGAGTGGCAAGTCGATTATCAGTGATCGGAGACTGGCATGGCAGAGAGTCACGGACCCGGTTATTCTTGAAAGGACGCCTGCTTGTCTAGTCTATTCCAGCGGCACGACCGGCAACCCAAAAGGTGAGTCGACGACAAACTATTGCTCTCTGAACAATGGCTGGTTTGATTTTAACATCCACGAAACCCAGGCGTCGTGATCACACACTCCAATATCGTCGCAAACCTCTGTCAAATGGCCTTTCACTTCGACCACTGCGCTCGAAAAGCAATCTCAGACGGCATCTATCTGCGCATGCCGGGCGTCATGCAAAACGCCGTTGCCGTGGGCATCTTCGTTCAAAATATGATGTGCCTACAATGTGGCATGCAGGTGTACATGTTCCCCAAGTACGACTTCCCCACTCTGATGTCGAGCATCAAAAAGTTTCAGTTATCCGCTTGCTTCATTGTCCCCGCAATTTGGAACCGGGTGGTGCAAGAGTGCACGAGAGAGGATTTGGCATCAATCAGATTTGCCATGAGTGGTGCTTCGCCGCTGCCGTTGCCGTTACAGTTGAAGGTCCACGATATGTTGCCTGATGGTGTGGTGTTGCGGGTCAATTGGGGAATGACGGAGACGGTCACGGCGGCGTCCCAACCGAACGTCACGGAGGTCGATAGAGAAGGAAGCTCGGGGAGGCTATTACCAAATATCCAAGCCATTATTATCAGTCCTGAGGGGAAGAAGTTGGGCTATAAAGAGCCCGGAGAATTGTGCATCAAAGGTAAGCAAACCACAGGCGCTTCCATCATACTATTCATATCGACATGTCTCATTGACGGGGCCCAGGACCAAACATAATCAAGGAATATTTCAACAATCCCGAAGCCACGCGCGCTGCATATACGAGTGATGGCTGGTTTCACACAGGGGACATTGCGTATTTCAATGCGGACGGCAAGTTATTCATAGTCGGTCGCTCAAAGGAACTGCTCAAGTACAAGTCCTTCCAAGTGAGTCCGACTGAAGTCGAGTCTATCTTGGGCCAGTTACCCGGGATTTCAGACATCGGCGTCATTGGAGTGCCCGATGGAGAGGGCAATGACCTTCCCCGAGCATACATCGTCAGGTCTCAGAAAGGAAAGACCGCAGCGCTGTCGGAGAAGGATGTCCATGACTTTTTGAACCCGAGGGTGAGTAACTACAAGAGACTGAGAGGAGGAGTACGGTTTGTGGAAGAGA